>NC_140182.1:47368186-47375686 GCF_963971535.1 Notolepis coatsorum | reverse complement strand
GTGAGATTTGGTGAGGTTTGGTGAGGTTTGGTGAGGTTTTGGTGAGGTGAGGTTTTGGTGAAGACCCGGGCTACACTGTTTTGGACACACTGTAACCTCAGGATGATGTTTGAAGGATAATTTAATGCACATTTAGTGTCACCTATATTGTGATTATTGTGTAATTCAATGAGGAAATATGTGACCAGTAAAACAACCGATAACAATGAGGGAAAAGTATGGTTCTATTCCGGTGGTTCTCAAAGTGGAATCTGGGGACCCACAGGGGTCCTTGACGGGGCTCCAAGAAAATGGGGAATGTATAAGTATTCTGATCTCATAGGTTCCTCTGGTATTGCCCCACCTACAGTTATGGAATTCTGGACTAAATCACGTCCAACAACAAATATCTTCTCAGATGGGGGTCCCAGGGACAAAATCTTAACAAATGAGAACCCATGGCCGATTACGTATTGATTGATTGACATTTTTTATTAACAGATTGCAGAATGGGTACAGTACAGTACAGTACAGCTCAATACACACAATTGTTAAGGGGATGCAGACCAGAGAAAGACTTTCGTCTTGTTTACATCAGGGTCCCCCATTTTCAATTCATAGTGACATTTATGACATACACAACATACAGCTATACAGATATAAGAATCTAATCTAATCATCTAATCTAATCTAATCATGGCATTTAAGACATACATGACATACAGATATACAGTACTGTTACATTTGTGACATACAAGATATGCAAATATACAGTACTGTTAAACAGATCCTAACAGTAAATATATACATACGAGGGGGAGGGAAATGTACATTAGAAGGGGGTGGGTGGGTGGGAGGGTGTTTGGACATTTACAGAGATCCTAACAGAATCAATCAATCAAGTATCAATTCTAGGGTCCTTGATATGAAGAAGTTGAGAACCACTCTTCTATTCTACTGTGTTTGGCTCATACAACTTATGTGAACAAAATGGGAGAAACAAATGAACAAAATGCAATTTTGATTGTAATTGCGAAACACACCATTTCCTTTTGAGTCTGTAATTAATTATCAGCACCATCCATCCTCTTGCGTCATAAAACAAATCACTGAGGTGGCACGATAAATTAATGGAATGAGCTAAAATAATGTCCCACAAAACAGTGAGCAGTGAGCACTGTCGTTATTTCAAGGTCCTTGCTTGAGAGCACAAGATTCAATGAGTGAGTTTCAATGCAGGGTGGACATGCTATTCAGCCTTCATATCAATCAGTCAACCTTACAGTCTCTGTCCCTACAGACACAATGGTAAGCTTGTACTTGTGAAATAATGTGTGTGTCTACCTCCTGTCTGTATGACAGACAGACTCATCGACCTCATGTCTGTACTTAAAGACTCATCTACCTCATGTCTGTATGCAGACTCATCGACCTCATGTCTATATGTAGTGTAGACTCATCGACCTCATGTCTGTATCTGTACTCATCGACCTCATGTCTGTATGTAGACTCATCGACCTCATGTCTGTATGTAGACTCATCGACCTCATGTCTGTATGTAGACTCATCGACCTCATGTCTGTATGTAGACTCATCGACCTCATGTCTGTATGCAGACTCATCGACCTCATGTCTGTGTAGCAGGGTGGATTATCACGAGGTAGCTGGACACAGCAGAGCTCCGTCTGACTGCACCCTCGTCTTTGGGCCTGGAGCATCGACTGGAGGCTGGTAGTGTGAGTGGATGGGGCCCGGGATTTACCAACCTGGTCTGGTACTCTGGTCTTCCTTCCCTGCAGCAGGGCGGTCAGCAGTACTCCCCAACCCGCTCCCACTTCCCCCAGTTGCTCCTTAAACCCTCCCACACCTAGTGACTGAAATAAATACTCTGAGTTCCCCCCGCAAGCAGTACCCTCCCTCAATGACCCTAGAAACCTTACAATGAAGAGGGAAAGGTGGAATAGGAAAGGGTTAATTATATTAACGTTACCCACACCAAAAGTATTGTCAACCGGCCCATGGATAGACACACACACAAATCTCCCATCCAATTCTTTAATGTTATTTACTGGTCAGTTACAATGATCTACTACTAGTGACCAATTGGACGGAAGTCCCACTATAGTACCGTTGGTAACTCCATACCTCATAAGCACGTATATTATACACCCACCTCTGGGTTAATATCAGGGATAATATACTTCAATGTGTTTGACTCATCACCCACGTCTGGGTCTTCACCCTATATAATACCTCAAAAGGCTTTACTTATACGGCAAGAATAATACCTCTCTAGGCTTTATTTATAATACACCAGGTCTGTAACTTCTCCACAGAGAAAGGGTTAACTAGATGGGAAAATATTATTAAACACCAACACGGTATCACACTCAAAGGAAATGAAAAGAAAACAAAAGGGTGGGCCCACTAATACCTTGCAAAAGCCCTATTCTAATGCCGGCATATATTGTTTGGGGTTCCCCTTATGCACTTGTAATAGCAACGCTGACTTCGCCCGCGGGCTGCACCACACTGTGTACGGTGTAAGGCTCCAGAGCATAGATGCTCATTTATACTCATCCAAAATGGCCGCCTCACCGCGCCACTGTTGTCCGGAAGGCAAGATGGCGTCGAACACTCTCGGCGAGGACACCAGCAGGCGGAGCTGGAGCAGAGAGGCAGTGCTGGCTGAGAGCGTATGCTGGGCGATGACGACCTCTGCTGGACGGGGCGAACTCCCGTAGGCCGCAGGCAGTCAGGTGTAGATCTGGTCGCAGGCAGCCGGGGCAGACTGGTTGTAGGTCCACGCGCGTACCTGGGCTCGCACTCTATACGCGCGTACCTGGGCTCGCACTCTATACCGTCACACTGTAACTACTATAACCCGACTACTAAGGACTCAGATATGTTGTTAGCCGCACGCTACTTATACCGCCACACTACTACTGTAACCCGAATACTACGAACGTTAGTGCTTTGTTCTGTACCGTTTGCTCACACACTATCGCTGGTACTTCTAGGATATCACGTCAACTAGCAAGTACTTCCTATCACCCGTCGCTATCCCACGGGGCCCTTCAACATAACTTCTGCAACAGGGCTCTTCCAGAGCACACGCCCGTTGCGACTGTTCATGATCAAGTTCACTGCCGAAGAGAGCGTCTCTCTCCTTCCGCTCCCATATATCTCCTTCCATCTCTTCCCGACACTCTCTGCCTGCCACCTCCCCCTGCTGGTCGCCTACTAGCTCCACAGGGAAAAGGATTGTAGAATAGAATCCAGTAATGCCGTTTATAATCCATATTCCAGCGATAGAAGAAGGAGACGCTTGTGTCATTGTTCGTGCAAATATCAATGAAACTAATTAGAATGTCTTGGTGCAGAAAGGGGAGATAAAAAGGCAAGTCAGCAGTTCTGAATAATAGACAATATTTTCAGGCTGCTACATCTGTATGTAGACTCATCGACCTCATGTCTGTATGCAGACTCATCGACCTCATGTCTGTATGTAGACTCATCTACCTCATGTCTGTATGTAGATGTAGACTCATCAACCTCATGTCTGTATGTAGACTCATCAACCTCATGTCTGTATGTAGACTCATCAACCTCATGTCTGTACTTAAAGACTCATCGACCTCATGTCTGTATGTAGACTCATCGACCTCATGTCTGTATCTGTAGTACTCATCGACCTCATGTCTGTATGTAGACTCATCGACCTCATGTCTGTATGTAGACTCATCGACCTCATGTCTGTATGTAGACTCATCCACCTCATGTCTGTATGTAGATGTAGACTCATCGACCTCATGTCTGTATGTAGACTCATCAACCTCATGTCCGTATGTAGATGCAGACTCATCAACCTCCAGTCTGTATGTAGACTCATCGACCTCATGTCTGTATCTGTACTCATCGACCTCATGTCTGTATGTAGACTCATCGACCTTATGTCTGTATGCAGACTCATCAACCTCATGTCTGTATGTAGATGTAGACTCATCGACCTCATGTCTGTATGTAGACTCATCGACCTCATGTCTGTATGTAGATGCAGACTCATCAACCTCCAGTCTGTATGTAGCACAGCTCTGGGATGATGATATTGAACACTGAGCTGTAGTCCACAAATAATAGCCTGCACTGTAAGAAAAAAATCTGCAAGAAAACGGTAAATGTCTGGCATCAATGGTTGCCCAATACTTACTGTCAAATTACAGTAAAATCAAATACATTTACAGATTAGAACCTTTATTTAATGGTTAATATTTCGATAAAAGCTAATTTACTGTATTTTTATGGCATTTACACTTAAAGTAGAAAAACTAAAGTAATCTGTAAAATAATACAGTGAATTTTCCGTGAAAAAACATACTTGTTTTTTTTTACAGTGTGGGTATAGCCATAGGTACCGGGTCTGTTCGGTTGCTGTAGGATTAAATGCAGGCCCATGTTAACTGTGTCTTCCACAGACCTGTGTGTGTGTGTCCATGTGTGTGTGTGTGTGTGTGTGTGTGTGTGTGTGTGTGTGTGTGTGTGTGTGTATTGTGCATGTGTGCAACTGGGTATGTGTGTACAGTACACTGTCATCACAGGGATATCCTAGACTCAGCCCTATTTAGACAGTGGAATGCATAACTGTGTCTCAATCAGACCCGGGAAGCCATTTCAGTAGAGAGCTCTCCACCAGACAGCAGCCTCATCAGCCACCCCCCCCCCCTCTCTCTCTCCTCTATCTATCTCTTTCGCTCTCCCCCCCCCCCCCCCCCCCCCTCTCTCTCTCTCTCATCACCACCTGAGAATGCTGAAGAGTCTCAGAGATCACTCTGTTGCTCTCGCCACCAGCGGGACTTCCCCCGTCTCCAAAGGCTGCATCTCCAAGTTGTGACCGTAACCCTTTCACTACCACACTACCAAAGGGTTAACCCTTTCACTGCGACAATACAGAATGTTAACCCTTCCACTGTCACAAGACGGTAACCTTCTGTATTGTGGTAGTGAAAGGGTTAAAACACCCTAGGAGAGATACTGTACCAGAGAAGAGGAAGAGAACAGAGAGCGATAGTGTGATAGATGACAGACAAACAGACGGACAGACAGGCAGGTGGGGATACAGACTGATGGAAAGACGGAGACCAACAGACAGACAGGCAGGCAGAGATCAAGAGACAGACAGACAGAGAGGGGGCTCCTACTCCCCTGGGCCCTGTTTCATGTACGTGGTTCAACTAAGTCGATCAAGATGTCCATTATCCAGCTTCAGTTAACCCGATGTTCGAAGCCGGGATTTTCCTGTTTCACAAAGGTGGATTCAGTCTCGTTAACTCAAGCCAGACTTGCGAGTCAGGCTAAATGCGCGCGGCCGTTTTAGGTGAAAAGCCAGCACGTATCGATGGCAGAGACCCTGATTCTCAACGGCATTGATTGATTAATTGATTTAAGACTTTATTGACAGATTGCAATACGGCTCAATCGCCTCGCCGACAAGTTAAATGCGTTATCTATAGGCTAATTCTAAGTCCCTCATTACCTCAATCAATCAGACTATATTTCTTTAAACTTGCCTGCTGGATTGAATAATCTAAATGAGATCTTGCTAGCGAAAAAAAATTTGTTAACTGTTATATACAGAATTACGATACGGCCCTCTTGCCCATTGATTGATGTATAGTCAATCTTTAAACTTATCTCCAATGTGGTCTAACGGGTTGTTCTTTTGACTTTCACACGGACGACCGGGGTTCAAGACCCTAGTCGTCTCCTTTTTTTTTGCAATATGAGGAATAATTCAATTTGGTGCACGTTGAGAGCTATATAAAGAATGACATCCTCATGTAGATTTATAATATTTTAACTTAAAACCAGGCTACTTTGGCGTATAATCATTAATATTATATTCAAAAACATCATATTGGAAACACCGGGATTTGAACCCGGGTCGCAAGGTTGGCAGGCTTGAGCACTACCGCTGGGCCACTGTGCCAGATGGGATAAATTCATTGTTTATACATTAATGAACGAGAGGACCCGTGTTTAGAATATTCCTTATTTTGAATGAAGTTTTATTTCTTTATCCTCATTCATTCATGTGACGTCAACGGCTCATTCAATTTCTCAAATCCGTCAAACAGCGCATCTCATCAGACATCTTAATCCCAGTTACAATTAAAATAACCACATTTTTGTGTACATCGCACGAGCGAGCGCCACCGTCGCCACGGTATATATAACGTGCATTATTTAGGACAAAGTGAATTTAATATCAGCATTTTGGGTCTATTTTACATTTCAAAAAGCCCCCCTCTGGAAGAATGGAGACACAAAAACGTAATTCAGAATGGTATAATGCAGATCGTAGACTGTGGGAATAGTTTCAGGAAACGAGCTGTCACTTCTTTGCGGGGGCGTGGGCTCTGCGTGATCGGGCTACCTGAACTTGAACTCTGCTTTCGAGCAGGCTCAAACTTTTGGATCTGTTGGCATGGTGATCTGGAAAATCCACGTACATGAAACCGGAAAGTCCGGCTAACCAGTTATCCAGCTAAAGTTATCCGGCTAACTCAGTTATCCAGGTACATGGAACGGGGCCCAGGGCTGTCCGATTCAAAGCAACAAGACAAAAAGTGCAATATTTACTACTTCAATCCTCTGGCTGTGGTCTGTCCGAGTTGTAAAGGCAGCTGAAGAGACCACAGCAGTGAGGGAGAGACTGTTTCTGTACTGGGCCTCCTTCTCTCATCCCTGCCCTACTTTCCTTCACTACCTATATCTCTTCTCTAGTCTCACATTGCCAGACCTATCTCCACACTAGTACATATCTCTCTCTCTCCAGTCCACCCCATGTAAAGATTTAAATGTCACGACTCCTGAAAGGGCATGATCAATGTATAACATCTGGTGGACTCCTACTCTACATCACCTCCTGCTCCAGCACTCCAGACAACCTCTCTTCACACCACCAGTCCTGTCCTGCAGCCTGCTTGATGACACTCTATACCTCCACAGGTCACCTCTCTCTCTCTCTCTCTCTCTCTCTCTCTCTCTCTCTCTCTCTCTCCTCTCTCTCTCTCTCTCTCTCTCTCTCTCTCTCTCTCCTCTCTCTCTCTCTCTCTCTCTCTCTCTCTCTCTCCTCTCTCTCTCTCTCTCTCTCTCTCTCTCTCTCTCTCTCTCTCTCTCTCTCTCTCTCTCTCTCTCTCTCTCTCTCTCTCTCAACAAGACAGGCCTCAATGCCTTGCCCCTCTCTGAGCATGAGTAGTGTGGTCTATACTGGGAGGAATATGCCTGCTGGAAGCAAGAATGTCACTTTGCATCTCATGACTGTGCTGCACAGCCAGCAAAGCATAATGCAAGGGGCCCGCAGGTCATTGTCGATTAGTGCTTTTAATGCATCATCACATTAATATTTAAGGTACATTTCGATTCAGGCCAAAGTAGACAGTATGAGCAGTGTAATGTTTTCACGTTCGAGACAACGCTGTTTCTCTAAGCCCTTCCGGTGTATAATAGATTTATAAGGTC
>NC_140182.1:47253361-47367986 GCF_963971535.1 Notolepis coatsorum | reverse complement strand
GCCAGGCAGCCGAAACAAAATGTGGCATCTATCATCAGCAGCTACTGATTAAATAAACATCAGCTTGCATGCAATACAATATTGTATACTATACTCACGTTACGTTGTATATTGTATATTGTATATTATGCTACCTTTTTCACAGGCATACGGGTTTGAGTTGTCGGTAGTCACACAATGGGCATAAAGGTAGGATTTCCACAGATTGCCACTGTCCTGATGAAGGCTGAATAGCCGAAACGTTGACGACAATAAAAGCAGAGAAAAAGTGAGTGCGGGAATTGTAAATTTGTTTCATCTGATGACAATTAAGGGGAGCAATTCCCAGCACAACATATTTTTTGAGAGAGTGCATGTTGATTTTTCACTAAGGATTTCTACAATGACCATGTAAACGAATACATTCATGTCATTTTAAGAATAAATAAGTATTGTATTTAAACTTACAGTGAAAACTCTCTACAACAGAGCTGCAAGTTAACAGCTCAGCTGCGCACCCATAAACACACACACACACACACACACAACACACACACACACAACTCACACACACACACACACACACACCACACACACACACACACACACACACACACACACACACACACACACACACACACACACACACACCACACACATACAGTAGGCAGCTGTGGGCGGGATCAGAACAGAAGAGCCTTAGCTCTTAAAATGTCCTCTCCCTCCATCTCTCCCTCTGTAGCGGTCCACCTCTCCCCCTGACCAAGTTCATTCCAACAGAGAGCCACACACATACAACTGTGTCCCCAAGGCCACGCCCCTTCCTGGTCACATGTCTCTAGGCTTCCTGTCGGTCAGGAGATGAAGCCACAGCAATGTACACACAACCTGAACCCAAACGTATGACATGACATATGAATCACATACTGACCAATCTGCGTCTGGTATACAATTTACTGTACACGGTGTGTGTGTGTGGGGGGGGGGGGGGGGTGTATAGAGCAGTATGTTATCTCAATATTTATCCTAGATTCACCTGAGATAAACAGACGTGCTAGCTGCAGCCAGCTGGTGTGCCAGATGAGAGGTATTTGTGTTGGTGCTGAGGAGGGTGTCTTGTTGAGGACTGAACCACCAGTTATATGCAGACAACAGGACTTCCATTCTGAGCTTGTCTGAGATTGATCTACTCTAGAATCCAATAAAGGTAGAATCTGTAATGCAGCTATCTCTAGGTGAAGGTTCCCCTCTTGGGTACTGCACTTTGTTTACATATTTTGTTTTGGCCTGATGTGTGGGTTGGAGTTGAGTGGGGATAGGGGGGATGGGATGCTATTACTGGTCATACCTCAGGTTTTGTCAAGAGAGGTCTGGAGAAATTCACAGTATAATAAGTTACTATACATCTATAATACGGCTTTGAGCAACACTGTACTTATTGTACTTATTTTATGCCTATTCTTATGTCTGCACTTTATGCATTGCTTTTATTCTGTCAACTGTATGCAAATGTTATGCCTATGTTCATTTTATGCTGTGTGGTGTGGCCAGCAATAGCAGCCTCTCTCCAACCCCCACTCCAAACCCATACAGACCACACCAAAAAAAAAGTTTGACAGTCATGTACTCACTCTTTTCTTGCTAGCTCAAATATCTTACATAGTTTAACACATGACAGGAGACTGGTTGACTTTGTCTGCAGGGTCATTATCATTGCTTGCAGATCAATAATAAGTGGGGGCATATATTACTGCCCATAACACGCTAAGCCCAGAGGGGGCATGTTGTATAGATTGGAATATGGACATCCGCTGGAAGGGCAGGGGTGGTTCTCTTGTCAGAGATCACTTCTGAGATAAATCCCACTATTGGAGAGGAGGTGAGGGCTAATGACCAAACGACACACACAGCTACTGTACATAGTTTATGTAGTTATACAGTATTTCATGTAGCTACAGTATACAGTATTTCATGTAGCTATACAGTATTCCATGTAGCTATACAGTATAGTATTTCATGTAGCTATAAAGTATTTAATGTAGCTAAACTGTACTAGCAATATGTAGCAATACAGTATTTCATGTTGTAGCTATACTGTACTACATGTAGCTATACTGTACTACATAATACATACAGTACTTCATGTAGCTATACAGTACTTCATGTAGCTATATAGCACTTCATGTAACTATACTGTATTATATTATATACAGTACTTCATGTACCTATAATGTACTTCATGTAGCGATATTGTACTTCATGTAATTATACAGTATTTAATATAGCTACACAGTACTTCATGTAGCTAATTATACAGTACTTCATGTAGCTATAAAGTACTTAATGTAGCTATAATATACTTCATGTAGCGATACAGTATTCCATGTAGCTATACAGTATTCCATGTAGCTATACATTATATACAGTATTTCATGTAGCTATACAGTATTTCATGTAGCTATACAGTATTTAATGCATACAGTACTTAATGTACTGTAGCTATACAGTATGTCATGTAGCTATACAGTATTTCATGTAGCTATACAGTATTTAATGTAGCTATACAGTATTTCATGTAGATATACAGTATTTCATGTAGCTATACAGTATTTAATTGAGCTAAACCGTATTTAATGTAGTTATACTGTACTATATATAGTACTTCATGTAGCTATACTGTATTATATTATATACAGTACTTCATGTACCTATAATGTCATTCATGTAGTGATACTGTACTTCATGTAATTATACAGTATTTAATATAGCTATACAGTACGTCATGTAGCTATACAGTATTTCATGTAGCTATACTGTAGCTATAAAGTACTTAATGTAGCTATAGTGTACTTCATGTAGCAATACAGTACTTCATGTAGCTATAATGTACTTCATGTAGCTATACAGTACTTCATGTAGCTATACAGTATTTCATGTAGCTAAACAGTATTTCATGTAGCTATACAGTATTTCATGTAGCTAAAGCTATACAGTATTTAATGTAGCATACAGTATTTAATGTAGCTAAACAGTATTTCATGTAGCTATACAGTATATACAGTATTTCATGTAGCTATACAGTATTTAATGTAGCTATACAGTACTTGATGTAGTTATATAGTACTCCATGAAGCTATACAGTACTTTATATACTTTTTAGTATTTAGTATTTATGGTACCATCTCAACTACTGCATTGGATATGCAGACATCCCATCAGCTTTATGCAGTGGCCGCCCATGGCATTTATATAGCTCTGATAAAACAGTGCTTCTTGTATCATACATCAAATTACTATTATATTGTACAATGGCACTTCTTTTTCATTGATGTGTGTGTGTGTGTGTGTGTGTGTGTGTGTGTGTGTGTGTGTGTGTGTGTGTGTGTGTGTGTGTGTGTGTGTGTGTGTGTGTGTGTGAATAAAAAGGTGATGTAAAAAACAAACTAGTTCTTATTTTAGTCTGCAGCGCTCACATAAAAGCCTTGTGTTTCTTGTTCCAGTGATTCTCTGACTGCACAACAGGAATGCTGCGGTCGGTGGTGGTGAGCTCTCCTCTAATTGGTACAGTCTAGCCTACCCCTTGCTCCTCTAATGGTATGATCCAGTCAACCCCTCTGTCCCCTAATGGCACGGCCCAGTCCACCACACCGGTAGCCACCCTGGCCTGCAGGTTGCATCTGGCCCTTTGACTCAGGTAGCCTCTCAGAAGTCCTTCCCTTCATGTGTGGAGCCACCAGACCTTGAGAAGATGGAGGAGATGTGACGAGGGCTGCTAGAGAGGCTGACCTCCCCAATGTTGCATGAATGGGTTTAATTTTACACTTGATGAGCACTGTGTTGCTGCACTGATGGCCTGGAGATGAAAGGAAGCCCAATGACACAGAGGAGGCAGCACATCGTTCACTGTTTTTTTTCTGTGGTTATTTTCTCCTATTTCCCCCCCAATTTAGTCATTATGCCAATTCCCAGTGTGTATTGCGGTCCTGGTTATTGCGCTGCCCTTCTGTCTGTCTGGGGGGGGAAGGTGTGTAGACTACTACGTGCCTCCTCCGATACATGTGGAGTCGCCAGCTTCTTTTCACCTGACAGCGAGGAGTTTCACTGGGAGAGCGTAACACGCACTGATGTTCACGCCATCTCCCACAGATCCCCTCCCTGCCAAACACGCGTCCCGACCAACAAGGAGGAGTCACTACTGCATAGTTCTTCTTTAGAGGTGGGAGAAATATCACTACAGTATTATGGTACTTTTTTGGCCCAAGATGCTTTATTCTTGTGAAATAATGCATATTTGAAGGTAAAGCCCTCCTCCAATCATTACTCAATAAGTGAAATCGCATGAAAAGGTTTGTCTCTTTGACATGTAAAGAGTCAACAATTTAATCATAAAATGTAAACAAACACACCTACAACACTCCCACCCTCCCCCATCCTATCACCTACCCACCCAGGAATAATAATAATAATAAATTATTAATTTAAATTTAAATTAAATATATATATTAAATATAAATGTTCTATTTTTTCTCCCATCCCAATTTCGTATCATCCAATTCAATCCCTCCCCTGTCACGAACGCTGTTTCTTGCCTCCCACAAGCCGGCTGCAATGTGGACTAAGTCATACATAGCACAAGTCCCCTCCGGTACTTGAGGTAACAGCAGTCGCATCTTTTCACCTGCGCAGCTCGATCTCTCAGTGGCGAGGAGTAATGCGTGGGAGGCTCACACTGCCCCCGACACTTCCTGATTCTACTGCGCAGGCGCACCAACCGACCTGTAGGAGTCGCTGTCCACAACGCCCGATCCCCACCCATCAGTTTCCCACCCCCTAATACGGCCAATGTGTATTAGTATGGACGGCCAGCTAAACTGAAAGCAATGTGGAGCGCTGGGCTCGAACAGGCAAGCCCAGCGTCTCTGTCATTCGTGGCGAGCGCCTTGCCCACTACGCCACGTAGCCGCCAAAATAAACAGAAATGTTTAGCATTTGTAATAATAGTAATAACACCTATTATGAACTGTTGCCTACTGGAGTGTTGAATACAGGACTTGCTATTGAATTCAGTACATTGCTGTAATTTAGGAATCATTGTGGTACTCAGATTCTGGTACTGTATAAAGATACACATAAGACAGGAATTTTTGGGAATCTCAGAATTCATTTAGATTTTGGCTCTTGGGAAAATAAAGGGAAGACAACAAGGTCTCCAAAACACGTTAAATAGTAAACTCGTCTAACGACGATGCTGCATATACACATGTAAACATAACTTTCAATTACTGATCACTTCGGTAGTCAAAGGGATATGACAGCTAAGACACATAGCGAATGTACTTATTCCAAGAAATGGTTTTGACATGACAGTCAAAGAGGCATGAAAACAAACAAGCTTATTCTCCGTGGCAAGGAGCGATAAGGCTTCAGCAAGAATGCATAGAACTACTTACAGCAAGGTTCAGTGATCGACTGACGATCTGACTAGTAACCAACCAGGAAGAACATAAAGCCAACTTAACTATACACACCAGGTACCAATTAGAGCAATCAGGGCAGATACTAGACAGGTAATTACCATTGGGCAACGCCAGGGCTTTTGCTCCCAGATGAGAGCAAAACCCCAAACGTTAGTCTTTCTTTGCACTTGGCTAATCTTGGCAATCTGTTGGATTTAGCAAGCTAACAATTTATAGTTCTAAGGTTGTGAGACGGTTTTGTCTGTAGTGTGGTAGTGAACGTTTCTTTTTTATTTTTATTTTTTTATATTATCTTTTTCCTCCTCCTTTTTCCGATTTTTGTCCCATCCCACTGTTTAGTCGTTATGCCAATTCCCAACACCCTTCCTGGTTGTTGCGCACCCCCCCCTACTGTTGGTCCGGGAGGCCGGAGACTGTCACATGCTTTCCTCCGACACATGTGCAGCCAGCCGGCAGCCAGCCTGGCAGCGCAGATTCTCACCGGGAGAGTGTAACGTGTGGAAGGTCACACTACCTTTCTCCAGATCCTACCCTCGCTGTGCAGGCGCCCACACAGAACTGTAGGGGTCGCTGTCCACAACGCCCAGGACCCACCATCGGCTTCCCTCCCCCTAACTCAGCCAAACGAGTTAGTATAGCAATCAGCCCAAGCCAAGGCAATGCTGACTCTCCGGGAGTCGAGACCGCAGCCTCTTGCATTGGTGACGAGCACAATCTCCGCTACGCCACCTGACCGCCCCGGTAGTGAAAGGTTAATCTTCTGTAGTGTGGTAGTGAAAGGGTTAAGAAAACAGCTAAATGAAGTACAGAAACATCTTGGAGAAATTATCAATATATTGCTACTGTAGCGTTCTCTTTGACAGGCGCCTGACTGGAAATGCAGAGACTTGTTTTCCCTTGTTTACCGGTTGCTGTATGAAATTTGTTTTTAAAAGAGGACTTATTTTTGTGAATGAATAAAAATGTTCTACTATTCAGCAGGCCTGAATGAAGGAAAATCCAGCGGTCCAGAGTGGGCCAGAGCGGGCCAGAGTGGGCCAGAGTGGGCCAGAGCAGGCCAGAGTGGTCCAGAGTGGGCCAGAGCGGGCCAGAGCGGGCCAGAGTGGTCCAGAGTGGTCCAGAGTGGGCCAGAGCGGGCCAGAGTGGGCCAGAGTGGTCCAGAGGGGGCCAGAGCAGGCCAGAGCAGGCCAGAGGGGGCCAGAGCAGGCCAGAGGGGGCCAGCAGCAGGCCAGAGTGGGCCAGAGTGGGCCAGAGTGGTCCAAGGTGGGCCAGAGTAGGCCAGAGCAGGCCAGAGTGGGCCAGAGTGGGCCAGAGTGGTCCAAGGTGGGCCAGAGCAGGCCAGAGCAGGCCAGAGCAGGCCAGAGTGGGCCAGAGTGGTCCAGAGGGGGCCAGAGCAGGCCAGAGCAGGCCAGAGCAGGCCAGAGTGGGCCAGAGTGGTCCAAGGTGGGCCAGAGCAGGCCAGAGTGGGCCAGAGTGGTCCAAGGTGGGCCAGAGCAGGCCAGAGTGGGCCAAGGTGGGCCAGAGCAGGCCAGAGCAGGCCAGAGTGGGCCAGAGTGGTCCAGAGGGGGCCAGAGCAGGCCAGAGCAGGCCAGAGCAGGCCAGAGCAGGCCAGAGTGGGCCAGAGTGGTCCAAGGTGGGCCAGAGCAGGCCAGAGCAGGCCAGAGCGGTCCAGAGCAGGCCAGAGCGGTCCAGAGGGGGCCAGAGCAGGCCAGAGCGGTCCAGAGGGGGCCAGAGCAGGCCAGAGTGGGCCAGAGCGGTCCAGAGTGGGCCAGAGCTGTCCAGAGTGGGCCAGAGTGGGCCAGAGCAGGCCAGAGCGGGCCAGAGCGGGCCAGAGTGGGCCAGAGCAGGCCAGAGTGGGCCAGAGCAGGCCAGAGTGGGCCAGAGTGGTCCAGAGGGGGCCAGAGCAGGCCAGAGCGGTCCAGAGCAGGCCAGAGTGGGCCAGAGTGGTCCAGAGGGGGCCAGAGCAGGCCAGAGCGGTCCAGAGTGGTCACTACGGTCCAGAGCAGGCCAGAGTGGTCCAGAGTGGGCCAGAGTGGGCCAGAGCGGGCCAGAGTGGTCCAGAGCAGGCCAGAGCGGTCCAGAGTGGGCCAGAGTGGTCACTGCGGTCCAGAGCAGGCCAGAGCGGGCCAGATTGGGCCAGAGCAGGCCAGAGTGGGCCAGAGTGGGTCAGAGCGGGCCAGATTGGGCCAGAGCAGGCCAGATTGGGCCAGAGCAGGCCAGAGTGGTCCAGAGGGGGCCAGAGCGGTCACTACGGTCCAGAGCAGGCCAGAGCAGGCCAGAGTGGTCCAGAGCGGTCACTGTGGTCCAGAGTGGGCCTGCCAGGGAGAATTTGACAATGGAAAAGATCTCCAGCAGCCAACCTGCTCCACACACACACACACACTAGCGAGGCAGCACAAATATTATTAGATTATTAGACACACACACACACACACACACACACACACTATAGGTGTCACAAAGGCAGTGGACATCTTCTTGACTAGCAATAAGAACAATTAACTGCTTCTGTCACAGTGGGATAATTAATGGGTGAGAGACATTGGACGGACACAAATACACACGCACATGCGCGCACACACACACACACACACTCTCTCCCCCTTTCCAATTATTTCAAACTTAATAGCAACCTTTTGTCTCATTCGTTTCTAAAGTTCATCACAGAAACACTGAGTCTGTGAGTCTGTGAGTATGTGAGTATGTGAGGTTGTGAGTCTGTGAGGCTGTGAGTCTGAGAGGCTAAGAGTCTGTGAGGCTGAGAGGCTGAGAGGCTGTGAGGCTGTGAGTCTGTGAGTCTGAGAGGCTGTGAGTCTGAGAGGCTGAGAGTCTGTGAGTCTGTGAGTCTGAGAGGCTGAGAGGCTGTGAGGCTGTGAGTCTGTGAGTCTGAGAGTCTGTGAGTCTGAGAGGCTGTGAGGCTGTGAGGCTGTGAGGCTGAGAGGCTGAGAGGCTGTGAGTCTGTGAGTCTGTGAGTCTGTGAGTCTGAGAGGCTGAGAGTCTGTGAGGCTGTGAGGTTGTGAGGCTGAGAGTCTGTGAGGCTGTGAGGTTGTGAGTCTGAGAGGTTGAGAGGCTGTGAGTCTGTGAGGTTGTGAGTCTGAGAGGTTGAGAGTCTGTGAGGCTGTGAGGCTGTGAGGTTGTGAGTCTGAGAGGCTGTGAGGCTGTGAGGTTGTGAGTCTGAGAGGTTGAGAGGCTGTGAGTCTGTGAGGTTGTGAGTCTGAGAGGCTGAGAGTCTGTGAGGTTGTGAGGCTGAGAGTCTGAGAGGCTGAGAGGCTGTGAGGCTGTGAGTCTGAGAGTCTGTGAGGTTGTGAGTCTGTGAGGTTGTGAGTCTGTGAGTCTGAGAGGCTGTGAGGCTGTGAGGCTGAGAGGCTGAGAGGTTGTGAGTCTGTGAAGTTGTGAGTCTGTGAGTCTGAGAGGCTGTGAGTCTGTGAGGTTGTGAGGTTGTGAGGCTGAGAGGCTAAGAGGCTGTGAGTCTGTGAGTCTGAGAGGCTGTGAGGCTGAGAGGCTGAGAGGCTAAGAGGTTGTGAGTCTGTGAGGCTGAGAGGTTGTGAGTCTGTGAGTCTGTGAGGCTGATAGGTTGTGAGTCTGTGAGTCTGAGAGGCTGAGAGGCTGAGAGTCTGTGAGGTTGTGAGGCTGAGAGTCTGTGAGGCTGATAGGTTGTGAGTCTGTGAGTCTGAGAGGCTGAGAGGCTGAGAGGTTGAGAGTCTGTGAGTCTGTGAGTCTGTGAGGCTGAGAGGCTGAGAGGTTGAGAGTCTGTGAGGTTGTGAGGCTGAGAGGCTGAGAGGTTGAGAGTCTGTGAGTCTGTGAGTCTGTGAGGCTGAGAGGTTGTGAGGTTGTGAGTCTGTGAGTCTGAGAGGCTGAGAGGCTGAGAGGCTGTGAGGCTGAGAGGCTGAGAGGCTGAGAGGCTGTGAGTCTGTGAGTCTGTGAGTCTGTGAGGTTGTGAGGCTGAGAGGCTGTGAGTCCCTTTGACTACCGAAGTGATCAGTAATTGAAAGTTATGTTTACATGTGTATATGCAGCATCGTCGTTAGACGCGTTTACTATTTAACGTGTTTTGGAGACCTTGGTGTCTTTTATTTTCCCAAGAGCCAAAATCTAAATTAATTGTGAGATTCCCAAAAATTCCTGTCTTATGTGTATCTTTATACAGTACCAGAATCAGTACCACAATGATCCCTAAATTACAGCAATGTACTGAATTCAATAGCAAGTCCTGTATTCAACACTCCAGTAGGCAACAGTTCATAATAGGTGTTGTTGTTATTACAAATGCTAAACATTTCTGTTTATTTCAAAGTACTAAACCTTGTTGATGAATTTATGACTGTGCCATTATTACTACCAAATGTAATAATTGTGAAAGCCCCTTGAATATTGAATATTACTATAATGAAGAGCACTGCTCTGTTGTAATCCAAAATTTAACTATTTTATCAATGTTATGTTAAATACCCTGTTGTATGTCTGTTCCATTTGATAATTCTTAGACTATTTTTAAACCGAATCACCTTAAACAATTTGTCATTTGTATTACTGAAAACTGTAAACAGAGAACCTATTGGGATACTAGGTCCTAATGTGAAACAGTGATTTACCTTACCTTGCTCATGCTCGCTTATGCCTAGTGGTGCAGTCGTAATATGGGAACTGCCCGGACGCCACGTACGCGCGCACAGAACAGATTATTATTATGCAGAATAAATAGTAGGAAACATGGCTGTATAGGAAATTACTAGTTTTAGTTTAGTTTTTGTAAATATTGCCTTGAAATAGAGAAGCTGAAAAAGGTAGCAGGATGTAGCCTTCAATATATAAAGAAATTATATTGTCAACAGATATGGTTGAAAAACAAACAATGTTTTAAATGTAATTGTAGTTACAATTTCTTTAATTTAATGAACTTAAACTAGAAAAGTAAATACAAACTAAATTAACAATGTAACTTAGTTTACAGAGTTTCCTTCTGAAGCACAACTTAATGCCTCATCCTTGATCCTTCCAGTCGGGACCATTGTCACATTGAGAGGTTCCACAGCTCAAGCAAACCCCCACCAATAGGTACAACAGGCTTGTATTTTGGTTTGGCTCTTCTCGTTCTGTTATGCTATCGGTATCCTATTATTATGCAAAGTCTAGGTGATAGATAAGTGCCGGCCGCCGGGTACTTGGCGCACGGCGCGACGAGTCCAGTGACAATTGTGAACGCATTTGTGTGCGTGCGCGACTGCGCGTACACATCCGTGCGCGATTGCGCATACTTCTGCTCAGCGAACTACTAGTACCCCGTCCACCCACCACTGCATCCCTGCTTATGCCTATATTTTTACTGTTGTGAAGCACTTTGAACTGCAACTTCTGTATGAAAAGTGCTATACAAATAAAGTATTATTATTGTCAAATAAACAAAAAAGCCATGAATCAAATATGCAACTAAAGGCCTTTCTGAATTTGAAGAAGTCACATGAACCATTTGTTCATATTATTATTCCTGGGTGGGGAGGGCAGTGGGGAGGTGGTAGGATGGGCGAGGGTGGCAGTGTTGTAGGTGTGTTTGTTTACATTTTATGATTAAATGTTTTACTCTTTACACGTCAAAGAACCTTTTCATGCGATTTCACTTATTGAGTAATGATTGGAGGAGGGCTTGTATATAAGAATAAAGCATCTTGGGCCAAAAAAGTACCTAATACTGTAGTGATATTTCTCCCACCTCTAAATAAGAACTATGTAAGGCTGTATGACATCTTAATCTTTGTGTTTCTGAATGTCTTCATGCTATTCTTCCAGCTCACAAACAATTGTAAATCTAAAGAACAAGTTCGCTAAATATATAGACAAACTCTCAAACGGAACCTATCAATGACAATAAGCCCCTCCTCCACAGATTTACGAGTGACAACAGCACTTATTGTCACATGATTATCCCTCCTCTCTCTCTCTGTGTGTGTGAAAGGAGCCCCTCTCCCTCGGTCTGTCTCCTTGGCCTCCGGTTGACCTCCCCCTGCCTGCAGAAGGAACACTTAACATTGCTTACCCACCTGTGGAGACTTCTCCAGAACAGGGCCCACTTCAAAGCTGTGCAGTGATTGAGCCATGATTGCCACGGGCCACTTGACTCCGTCGTCTCATCTCATCTCAAGGACTAACTTCGGGATGAACGGGGAACAGTCGAGCTGGAATTATTTTGAAAGGCAACAGTAGGCTGAAGTTTAGCCCTTTTCCCCCCTGTATCCATTTGATCTCTGTCCTTTCAGATTCTTGTCCAGTAAGTAATTCCAGTGGAAAAACGCAGAAGCCAGCCGGTGAAGGTTCTGGGGTTATCGTGCTCATGTGTGGAATAAAAGCATTATTTTCAATAATGCAATCAAAATATCCTTAACAGTATAGCTTAAATGAGTAATCTCTCTGCAAATATGGTGAACAGGACAGCGTGGGCACAGATGTCTGTGAGGGACTGTCATTTTGTCTCAGCGAACGAGCGCTTGGGTACAGCGGCACCACAGTGACATGAAAGCCCAGCCGAGTTCAACAACAGCCGTCATCTTTGCTCTGCCTCTCTGGAGCTAAGTGCCAGTGACAGGTAACTGATCAGGTGCCAAGAGCCCTCTCCCCGGTGCACTGAGGCCCTCTGTGGTGTTGGCACGGCCTGGCATGGCCTGGCACGGCCTGGCACAACCCAGCGGCCAAGGGGCTCTGTTTGTAGCCCTAATTGTTCTATTGGTTCTAAAACAGCCTTGACTATACTGTGTCAACTGTCCTGTCTCACAAAACCAAATGAACTCACACAGGGCTTATAATGGTCAGAATGAGTTATGCATTCGGATAGCAAACAGGACGATTTGGTGAGGTCCATTGTGTCTGATGGATGAACGGGTATTGCAAGGTGGGCGTAAGGCAGTGGGTACAAGCTAGTGTTTACCACACGGACGTTATCCACAAGATGGATATTGTAAACCATAACATCATAGCCTGGTGGTTATGATGAGGGCCAGATGTAAAGGAACAGGAACTTCAACGGATATAGTGAATTAGTCCGTTCATCATCATGACAAGGTACAGCAGTGAAATGGGCTAAACACGAATAGAAATATAGAATAAAATGAGGCAATAATAGACGTAGCCTTACCACCACTGTATATACACCATGATCATGAATGGAATCATGAGGCTGTTTTTGGGGGGATCAATAAGTTACTTACTTACTCTTACTTATGGTTCACATTTCCCAAGATATATCTAATTTCATAGCCGATACACAAATAGTAGTTTATTTTTCCATCCCCAAACACACAGATGATTACTATTCCATGCCACTATAGAGAACATTAGCCTGCAAAGCTGCACAGTCTCTAGAAACTGCTGTTGTAGCAGGGAAACAGGCATCACAGTGTATAGTCACCTGTCTGTCTCTCACCATATAGAACCTATTATTCTTCTGTGTTCCAACATCACACAGGTCTGTGAATAGGGAGACATGCACATCCACGTTTGCTGCAAGGATTTCCAAGACTGTACAGCTTCGTAAAGAACATCCCAAATCCTCAACCAGCTAATCTGGCTTTTCTGTATTTTCGTTGCATCGCACAACAACAACAACAACAACAACAGGCATTCAAACTGAGCCTGGAATACATTTCCAAGTTGAATAGAGAGGCACGTACTCTCTCACAACCACAAGGCAGGTGCACCTGTCTGCGGTGGTATTGTGTTCAATATACAATCATCTGTGCATTTTGGCCTATCGTTTCGCAAGCAAAACACTCTTGTCTTACCGTTTTCTTTTCAGTCATTAGTTCCCATCGTAACTCCCATCCTTCCTCGGAGCAGTTTATCCTGTCAGCCAGCCACCGTCTCGTCCCCATCATGTCATATTTCTCCGCTGCAGCAGAAGAACAGAAAGTCACGCCTCCTCCGATCCGTCGCGTGACGTCAGCCGCTGAGGGGGTTTTGCACACGCCTCCAGGTCCGCTTACTTCCTAACAGACTTGGTGGATTATATCATATTTGTCAGTTGTTAAACGCTCCTTCCGAAAGCATTTTTTTTTAAATTATTTTGCGACGTTGTTTGGTGCAACGTGTTTGGTGAAATGCTGCCCGTGCGTGTTTAGACCTGTGGATGGCGCCGATAAAGCAACAATTTGGTGTTTCATTATAATCACATGCAGGACAAACTGACATTGGCTAGAAGAGCATGTTGGAAGTTGAAATACATATACATCATGACTCAAGCTGTTCTCATTTAGCAGACAATTGATTATTATATTCTATTATTTTCATCATTACATGTATTATTAATGTATTGGTGGTGGGGGTAGCTTACTACTTGATTATATATGTATATATATATATTACAGCTGTCTATCTATCTAAATCAAAAGTAGCCAAAACGTTGAGGTTTAAACGTTAAAAAAATATATAAATAAATGATATGGGTGTGTGTTACTGTTATCTATCTATAATCTATAATATATATATATATATCTATTTATCTATCTGTGTATCTATCTAGATATTTGTGAAGCGGTTAGTTTCCCCGCAGATGAGATGACTTATCAAAGCCTTCCACTGTTCACTCATTGTCCAGTGAGTCTCGCTTCACGAACTCGTCCAGCAAGTTGGTGCCACTGCCTACAGTACACTCGCTGCCTGCTGGTGGCGCTGAGAGTAGCAGGAGCGCCCTCTCTGTACCTGCCGCATCACGGACTGCGCGTCCTTGGGATCATCCGACTGTCTATCTTTCTCACGAATGACTCCTCGGAATAGCAATGAAGACCTTCTCCGCCTTTATTTTCCTGCACTGTGTCGGATTTATTCGATGTAAGCCGTCGCTGTCCTCCTGTCCGAGTGGACAGTTTGTGTTGAAGAACCAGTGCGTCGTCTGCCATCCCACCTGTTCTGAGTGCGACGGGCACGAGCTCTTTCAGTGCACTACCTGTGGAGTCGGTAAGGAAGAATAGCCGTTAAACTACACATAACATAGCAGATAAACACTAAAACAAAGGAGTGTGATGTGTATAACATGTTTTAATATACTCTTTATTATGCTAGACGTTAACCCAATTAAAATGGTATGTGAATCATAATGGGTCGGATTAACAGACCCTTTTTATTTTTAGTATTAATACATTTATTTTCATTCACAGCATATTGGGCAACAGATGACAACTAGCCAGCCACAAGTAAATACAGAAAATACAGCATACATTAACAGTGGGCCAAATTCCCACGACCATATGTTGACAATTTATTTCAGAATGAAATGCAGTTGCTCCACTTTTCCTCCCTGTTCAGTTTGACATGTCCTGAGTGTTATGAGCACTGGGCAGTTATATCTCAGTGCATTCTTTGTAAATAGCCCCCACTTCTTCTGTCCTGAATTGTGGCTTCACAGCTGCCAGATCCCAACAAAGACATGTCACTGACTCATTAATCCAGAAGATGGAGAGGGTCTCGCCTCAAAGCAGGGCTATTTAATGGTTACCAACGCAAGGTTGCTCAAAGGCTGAGGAATTAGAGGAGGATCATTCACCCCTGGTTTGACTTTTACCTTTTTTACGCAACAGAGAATTGGACACACAAGTTGTATCATTACTTTTACAGGCAGATGTTGTTGACGTGGTGCTTTGGTCAAAAGGACAACTTTGAAATCCCTTGAAGCAGAAATAAAGGTGTGATCAGTCAGTTCCTGGACTTCCAGTGAAATCGGATCATGTCAGAAAGGAGGCATTGTTATGCAGAGAGAAGGGAAAATATCCCCCTGGGCTAGCAATACTACCACTGTTGCTGTTCACTGGGCTACGCCTGTGAGTCTCTCTCTCTCTCTCTCTCTCTCTCTCTCTCTCTCTCTCTCTCTCTCTCTCTCTCTCTCTCTCTCTCTCTCTCTCTCTCTCTCTCTCTCATGACAAATTATAATAGAACTGCCATAAGGTGGATGTCTAGGTAGAGAGTCTGGCCAGTTGAAGCTGGAGGCCCCTCACCTCCCTGTCTCAGCAGATGTGACAGTAACGGCACTGTAGGTCAGCCACTCTCAGAAGAGCCTCAGGTACCATACTCTGGCTAGTGGCAGGTGGCAAAGCTTCAACCAGGAGGGCCAGGAAACAGTCTCTGTTCACAGCTCTGCTCTGCTCTCATCTGCTCCATGGTTGCCCTGGTTTACATCTTCTATTAGTCACAGCAGTGACCAGCGAGGGATCAGTGAAGGTTTCTATATTACAAAGGTTTAGTCACAGATGAGGAAGTAAACATTTACTGGTGTATTTAAACAATTCAGTGGTCACTGAATTTCAAGGCGATGTCAATGTCTATTGTCTACACCTTTTTTTCTAAGGACCTTGGGATCAAGTCAAGAAGTGACCTCACATAGGCAGTCACTATAGGTCATACCATCAACATACCCGGTCATGCCATCAACATATGAGGGCATACCATAAACATACAACGACATACTATCAACATATGAGGCCATACCTTCAATACACCTTCAATCATCAACATAAAAGGTCATACAATCAACACACACGGTCATACAATCAACACACAAGGTCATACCATCAACATATGAGGTCATATCATCAACATACAAGGTCACGTTGGTTCATGATGTGCGTGGCCTTTACATACATTCTGCTACTATATGCTTCTCAATAATGCATAGGCATACATTATTTCATCATGCGTATAGTACTATCCTTGGTGTATACATATTTGATAGCCATGCACTGATTCAGTCTTTGTGCCACAAGACATGTGTCTCATTGCTTATTGTACACCTATAATCAGATCACTGCAGCACATGTAAGTGTTGCCATTTGCATTGAACTTTCTCACAGTTGGCAGCATATACTGAAATGTATCTTTCTGCCCCACGTGACAGTAGTCAGGCCCACTTGGCTTTGTCCTGCTATTTGTTATGAGGGGGTCATTGATTCCCACTCCCATAAGAACCCACGCTTGGAAGAAGAATTTCCCGACAGGAGCGTCATATAGTTAACCCTATCAGGTGTGAGTTGTTTGACATGTCTGCTCCAAATTCTACTGTAGAGTAGATGTACATACACTCTTTTTCTGGACACTTTTTGTATCACAAACAGTACTGTATTTGCAAATCTGATATGTCATAAATGTATAGATGTAGCAGTACTGTCTATCTGTATGTCATGTATGTCATATATGTTATGATGAATTGAAAATGGGGGACCCTGATGTAAACAAGACGAAAGACTTTCTCTGGTCTGCATCCCCTTAACAATTGTATGTATTGAGCTGTACTGTACTGTACCCATTCTGCAATCTGTTAATAAACTGTTCAATCAATCAATCAATCAATCAAGTTTTACCACCAAATAGCTTTCGACGGCCAGTAGCCATTTTATAACATCATCGTTTAGTTCATAACGTTTGGTTCTCAACAGACGTGAGATCATACGCCTGAAAGGGTTAATGGATCCCTGGTAAATAAAGGAAAGGTGGAGCAGGCTTTACTGTACATTAACATGTTATGTGCGTCTGCCCCCCCTATGCAGATGAAGACGGACAGGAGCGCTTCCTACACCAAGGTCGCTGTCGGACACATTGCCCCAGAGGGCTCTACCCTGACAGGGGTCACTACACCTGCCTGCCCTGCATAGGCAACTGTGAGCTCTGCACGGACCCCCACATATGTGCCAAATGCAAGGAACACTACAAGCTACAGAACGGGCTCTGCCAAACAGCGTACTGTGACGTAGGTGAGTGACAGACTCCCTCTAATTTGGCTGGGATTTAAAGAGAGACAGCTGTTTGTTGTGGTCGCATGCTGGGACTGATGCCTGTTGTGGTTGGCGGGGTCTCACTGGATTCTGTGTCTCTTGTGTTTCAGGGCAGGTGCAGGATCCCGACACAGGAGAGTGTATTGACTGTGAGATAGGCTGTAAAACGTGTTCTACAGGTACAGGAAATAGCATCCTACCCTCTGTGCCCTTACGGGGCCATATGGTCTTCTGTCTAGCTGATGATGATTAATTATAGAGATTGGTAATGTTGATGATGCACACTATAACACACAGCATTATAGGGTAATTATTACATGATTGATTGCTCCCCAGGATAAGCATTTGTATGATGGATATGCTTATATGGTAGTTTGAATCATGGTCATCATCTCAACTTAAAGCTAATCGCATTTTCCTTGTATCTCTACACAGAAGACCCCGAGATCTGCAACAGCTGCGTTGAAGGTTACTTTCTGTGAGTCTACTCGTTTTCTTTTTTTAAGATTCATGAATCTCCTCCGTTGTCCTCTGGCCTCCGATTTTGTCTGCTGTAGAGTCACTCGCGGTCTGAAGGATCATTTTTTAAATGCTGAAGGTTTAACTCAAGGAGATGTATCTTTGTCTGTGTACAAAATAGAGATTGCCAGCAACGCTCTTCGACTTATTTTTATATTCCTTCCAAATCGCAGAGATGTTGAATATTGCACATTATAAATGTACCCTATGAATAATTTGTGTCCTCTAATTGAGTTTTTTATCTGCAGCCATCTGTAGCGGATTTGTCATTGCTACACTAAAATCAGAGTTCAGAGTTTTGCAGCAAAGAAATGTGTACAGGGTAATGTTGCCTCCTAGAAACATGCCACATAATCTGTAGATTTTTATTTATCTACCCATTATAGCCACTCAAAGCACATTTCAGTTGTATTTCATAGTCCTGTTTATTCATTTCTTCATTTTATTGCTCGAACCCAGCAGAACACAGGCCACAGAGCTAGAACAGACCCCCGATTGTGTGACTCTCCCCTGTGTTTAGGCCTCCCGGTTCTGTGCGAATCAGGTTACCCACCTCTACCAGTCAAGCACTGTCACCCGAGCCTTAGTTTGAGCGTAGAACAGAAGTTTGCTTCATAGAGACGCCTCGCGCAGTGTGTGTCTGTATGTATTTGCGTGAGGGGGGGGGAGAGAGAGAGAGAGAGAGAGAGAGAGAGAGAGAGAGAGAGAGAGAGAGAGAGAGAGAGAGAGAGAGAGAGAGATAGAGATGAAATGTAGTGTGGAGATAGGTCTGGCAATGTGAGACTAGAGAGAGATATAGGAGCAGGTGTGACTGTGTGGGCTGCAGCATCGATCTTGGGTTCTTCTAGCCATGTGAGTCACAGCAGAGGGCAGCTAAGGGAGAGTCCACTGCCTCGTCTGCAGACGCAGCCCTTTTGTTGTTTGTTACACAGGTGCTGTGAGACACTCAATCTTCCCTTTTGCGCCCGGGTAGATTTGCATTCTACCAAATGTTGCGTGCAGTGTTTTTTTCATTTGTTTCCTCATACAATAGTGGATTTGGATGAGTCATTACATTAGTAAGTGAGACATTCCAAGGTCTCAGTACAATCGATTAATCCATTTAACAATGGAAAAGGAGTATTTTTTATTATTATTTTTTTATTATCTTTTTCCCCCCTCCTTTTTCCGATTTTTCTCCCATCCCACTGTTAGTCGTTATGCCAATTCCCAACCCCCTTCCTGGTTGTTGCGCACTCCCCCCTACTGTTGGTCCGGGAGGCCGGAAACTGTCACATGTGCAGCCAGCCGGCAGCCGGCCTGGCAGCGCAGATTCTCACCGGGAGAGTGTAACGTGTGGAAAAACTACCTCCCTCCAGATCCTACCCTCGCTGTGCAGGCGCCCCGACCGAACTGTAGGGGTCGCTGTCCACAACGCCCAGGACCCACCCACCAGCTTTCCCACCCCTAACACTGCCAATTGTGTTAGTATGAACGACCAGCCAAGCTGATAGCAAAGCCAAGACCTGGATTCGAACCCAGCGTCTCCAGCGTTGATGGCGAGCGCCTTGCCCACTACACCACCTAGCCGCCCGGGAAAAGGAGTCTTAATGAGGTGTTGGTCCATCACAAGCGTCACTGAGTCTGCATCACCATGCTTCCATAATAAACTCACATGTTGTTGACGTTGACGTCCCAACTGTAGAATCTGCAACTGGGTTGAAATCTGATGCTTGAGACGGTTAACCCTTTCACTACCACACTACAGAAGGTTAACCTTTCACTACCACACTACAGAAGGTTAACCTTTCACTACCACACTACAGAAGGTTAACCTTTCACTACCACACTACAAAAAAATAAAAAATAAAAATGAGAACATCATATGCCGACAACTGAATTTGTTTAACTTTTCTTCTCGACCAAAGACTGTTATCTTCTACACGTTACTAAAGACCGCCTTTCTGTTATCTTCTACAAGTTACCACAGACTGCCTTTCTGTTATCTTCTACAAGTTACCAGACGTTACTTGCGGCACAATAATAGTTTTATCTGGATTAATCGCCCCAGAAGTCAATCAATAGCTTTGTGTTCATTCATTTTCTAAATGGTTGAGTAGGTCTAACCAAGAAAATCCTCCCTAACTTGCCATCAATATATACCCAAACGTCTTAAAACGAAAGTGGAGCAGGAAATGCCGCTCTGCTCTCCTAGGTGAAAGAATTGTCTAATATTTACACAGTAGGATTCTTAAGGTTCCTTGGCCAGTGTGTTGTCTTTGCGGGCCAGAGATACGGGGCCTGGTCTCCAGTGTGTTGTCTCAGGGCCAGAGAGACAGGACCTGGTCTCCAGTGTGTTGTCTCGGGGCCAGAGAGACAGGACCTGGTCTCCAGTGTGTTGTCTCGGGGCCAGAGAGACAGGACCTGGTCTCCAGTGTGTTGTCTCTGGGCCAGAGAGACAGGACCTGGTCTCCAGTGTGTTGTCTCCGTGGGCCAGAGAGACAGGACCTGGTCTCCAGTGTGTTGTCTCAGGGCCAGAGAGACAGGACCTGGTCTCCAGTGTGTTGTCTCTGGGCCAGAGAGACAGGACCTGGTCTCCAGTGTGTTGTCTCCGTGGGCCAGAGAGACAGGACCTGGTCTCCAGTGTGTTGTCTCCGTGGGCCAGAGAGACAGGACCTGGTCTCCAGTGTGTTGTCTCCGTGGGCCAGAGAGACAGGACCTGGTCTCCAGTGTGTTGTCTCAGCGGGCCAGAGAGACAGGACCTGGTCTCCAGTGTGTTGTCTCAGCGGGCCAGAGAGACAGGACCTGGTCTCCAGTGTGTTGTCTCCGTGGGCCAGAGAGACAGGACCTGGTCTCCAGTGTGTTGTCTCAGCGGGCCAGAGAGACAGGACCTGGTCTCCAGTGTGTTGTCTCAGCGGGCCAGAGAGACAGGACCTGGTCTCCAGTGTGTTGTCTCCGTGGGCCAGAGAGACAGGACCTGGTCTCCAGTGTGTTGTCTCCGTGGGCCAGAGAGACAGGACCTGGTCTCCAGTGTGTTGTCTCTGGGCCAGAGAGACAGGACCTGGTCTCCAGTGTGTTGTCTCAGCGGGCCAGAGAGACAGGACCTGGTCTCCAGTGTGTTGTCTCAGCGGGCCAGAGAGACAGGACCTGGTCTCCAGTGTGTTGTCTCTGGGCCAGAGAGACAGGACCTGGTCTCCAGTGTGTTGTCTCAGCGGGCCAGAGAGACAGGACCTGGTCTCCAGTGTGTTGTCTCAGCGGGTCAGAGAGACGGGACCTGGTCTCCAGTGTGTTGTCTCCGTGGGCCAGAGAGACAGGACCTGGTCTCCAGTGTGTTGTCTCAGCGGGCCAGAGAGACGGGACCTGGTCTCCTGTGAGGGGGGTGATGGATGCAGTGTGGCAACTCCAGCTGTTCCTCCTCAAACAACCAGTGCATCCCAACACCGACGCCACGGCAACACAGCAGCATGGGGCGGTGCCAGCGCTCTGGCTCTCTCCTTTAACCCTTTCACTACCACACTACAGAAGGTAAACCCTTTCACTACCACACTACAGACAACACTACCAAAAAAAGAAAAAACGAACCCTAACTAAACGTACTGTCATGCACTTGTCCTAATATACTAACCTACACTGTAGCACTCAACAAATAAAAGCGTCAGCTAAATGACAAAATGTAAATGTAAATGTACAGACGGTTAACCGTCTGTAGTGTGGTAGTGAAAGGTTAACCTTCTGTAGTGTGGTAGTGAAAGGGTTAAAAGGACGCAGGAAGGGTGGCAGCAGATTGTTTCATCTGGAGGAGGAATAGCAGAGTCGGTCTCCTTCTAACTGGGATTTGTTCATGAATAGATTTTCTTTTTTGTGTACGTATGACATCATTGTAATTCGAGCCCTCCGACTCTCTGCTCGAGGCTATAGACTTCTCATTGAGAGCCGTCTCCTGTGTGGAGGTTAAATTAACCCCCGGAGGACAGATAGGACGAGTTCATGTCAGGAAAGTTCCTCTCTGGCCTCCAGGCCATCGCCAATTAACCCCTATGTTCCACGAGAAGAATAGAGCCACGATAGACTTGAACAAAAGCGCCGGCATATATCGCATCTTTCCACCTCTCTTTGTCGTTCTTATCGCTGTTTGATTGAGTGGGCCTTTTGACTGAGGAATGTATTGTAGTCAGCCGTACAGCTGCAGGTGGACTGTGGACCTGCACGGTGCCCGTTAAGACTCTTACATGTGGTGTGCGCTGTCACTGCTCTGGTTTCAATGCCCCTGTAGTCTCTTGGTCTGGTGACAAATTGCCCTCGGCAACGTGATTAACTCTTTTTGCTGGAAAGCTTTCAAAGTGACGTCTAGAGTTATTAAAAAACGCTATATATATTTCAGACGTTCTTTGATCTCTGTAGCTTTGTCCTGCATGCACAAAGAAAGAACTTTCCCCAGTTTCACAACTGGATATTCAATTAAATTCAAAGGTGCTTTATTGGCATAAATGTAAAAAATGAACAATATTCCTTAAGCAGTTTACAGAACATTACAATGTAGAATGATTCAATCAAAACAAAACACAGCACATGTAGTTATTTGGCTCAAAATGGTTCTTCAAACTTAACAATCACAGAACCACTGAGGAATCATGTTCTGCGTGGAACCTCCAGGTGAGATTTGCATGGTGGTGGAGAGCCATGTTGTGATTTGAGTGGTTCTGTCATTTCATTATCATTTAGCTCAGGGGTTCCCAAACTTTTCAGGCCGCGACCCCCAAATAACGGTGTCAGAGAGCCGCGACCCCCACTATTATAGGAGGTAAAAAAAATAAAAAAAAATAATAATATATATATATATATATATTTTTTATAAATGGAAATGTATGGTTGAAACATGCAAACGTTCAAACACACACACACTAATAAGCATTGGAGGCTTTTAACCAGGGCCGGACGCGTCTATTCCAAATACAACGCAGTTCGGTTTCCGGGTTCCTCTGATTGGCCACTAAGCCCACGTGACCGCACGCTAGCACGCCCCCCTTATCGCCCACTGCCGCGCTGTGAAGCGGAAGAGCCAGCGGGGCGATGCGAGGCGCCGGCGGTGGTTTCAGCAGCAGCGGCCGTCTTCTTCTGAGGCGGCTCGTTCAACAACGCCAGACTCAAGAAACTGTGTTCCCTTTGGATGTGTTCTCATAAACAATGTTTGTTTACACTGCACACGACACTCGAGGCTGCATGGGTGTAATCTCTCCTCTAGCTATATCAAAGAGGTTGCGTTCAGGAATCGACGTTGTGATGTCCTACGGATCTTCCTCTCTAAAAGCCCCACGCAATACAGCATGTCTTGAATGTTCAGGCAGGAATTGGAAAAATAAGCTACATCTGGAATGAATAAAGTGATTTATTTTTTTTAACTGTCAAGGGTACCAGCGTCTTTTTCTCCAGTAGCGCGACTAATATCCATATCAGTTACATCATCCAAGGTATTGTTACTCAATGTTTGTGAGCGTGGTTTGGAGATATTCACAGTAATTGTTAATTCAGTAAAGTAGTCAGATCTACTCTTTATTGAAGGTACTGATATGATATGATTCTACGATTAATACTACAAATGTAATGGTCCTCAATGAGTATAACAATTACACAAAACATTAGCTTTATATCAGCCTTTCTGAAAGAAGAAATGGTTTCTTTATACATAGTCCTATATATATAATTTGAAATAAAAAATACCATGTTCCTTAGTCCTGTATTATGATCAAACAATTACACAAAAATGCATCCTATATAGACTCATATGCCAAAACATTCAGAAATACCCAAATGATGCGAGTTTGTTTTTTTATGACATGCACAACTACAAGCTTTTAAGAACACTGACATAACCGCTGAATATCACTGAAATCCAAGTTAATGTATATCTTAGAAGTTCTTTGTTTCATCGTACAAACAGCCAAAGCTGTCATGTATGTTGTGTATGTCATAAATGTCGATATGAATTGAAAATGGGGGACCCTGATGTAAACAAGACAAACGTCTTTCTCTGGTCTGCATCCCCTTAACAATTGTGTGTATTGCGCCGTACTCTCGGAGAGAAGACGGCCGCTGCTGCTGGAGCTGGCGCCTCGCGTCGCCCCACTGGCTCTTCCGCTTCACAGCGCGGCAGTGGGCGATAAGGGGGGCGTGCTAGCGCGCGGTCACGTGGGCTTAGTGGCCAATCAGAGGAACCCGGAAACCGAACTGCGTTGTATTTGGCATAGACGCGGGCCGGACTGGGGAAATCATTCAGGCCAGGAAATATAGTGCAAAATATAGCCCCAGTCAGGTCACTTTTTAAGCAAGGGGTCTGGGGGTCCCCCACCAGGAAATGTTTTGTTACAAAAACTTAATTTCCTGCATTCTGGTGCAGGAATTCTTTTATTTGTACCCTTAAAATGCCAGTGTTTGTGATGGCATCACAAATTATTGTTAAAAAACAGGCTAGCATGTATGATTAGCAACAACACAGATTTTTTGGATTTTTATTCAACTTCAGCCCTGATCATAACACCACATATTCATTTTATAATTCTAACCCTTTAAATGCCAGTGTGTGTGATGGCATATATTTGCAATATATCAAATGCAAAGTAGATTTTTCTGGGGGGGATTATTACAGGCTAGCATGTGTCAATGATTAGCATTTTTTTGTAAGGGTCCCGCCTCCACCAATCACATGCGGCTCCCTTTGTGTGTGTGTGAGAGCAAGAGAGAGAGAGAGAGAGATAGTTCTCCAACTTGTGTGAGTTGCAGTGATCTCCTGGTTGTTCCTGTCTCCTAGGTTATCTAACTATTGCGCTGGTGCAACTAGAAACACTGGCCTGGCCTGCTTCTAAGTTCAGTGGCCTGACTGCATACAAAATATATAATAAAATAAATAAAACATTGACATTTTTTTATAATTTTTTTTAATCATCTGGCGACCCCCCCGCCCTGCGGCGGCTCGCGACCCCGACTTTGGGAACCCCTGATTTAGCTCACAAAGAACTGAAGAAGAGTGCATAAAAAAGTATAACTGGTTGATTACATGAGAATATATAAATAAACATTAAGTCACATCTCAGGCTATGGCCTGCTGACACATACTAGGCAGCTAGTCCAGCAGTGGCTCCCTCCCCAAGGAGGACTTGCGTTTGTTCCTCCTCTCTTAGTTCGAGTTCAAGTTTCTAGTTTGTTTATTATTAGTCACAACAAAATACAGAATACTTTATGATGAAATGCTTGTTTCTGTATGAGCCCCTGAGAGTGTGCATACATACAGTAAGAAGAAAGTAAGTAAAATAGAGAATAACAGAGAACAGTTGGGAATTCTTTCTGTACATTTTAAAATGTTCATTCTTTCTCAATGTAGGAGAAAGTGCATCTCATTCTCAACCTCACCTGTCGCACCTGTCTATATATTTTTCATTTAATTTCAAACCTTTATTTCAACTCGAGACACTGAGGTTACCGTAATTTATGGTGACGACAAACTTACAAAACAAGACACAGTTAACAGTAGATTCATACATATAGGTACAGCAAATAAGAATAAACAATAAATATCTGTTAAGACCATTACAAATTGACACACAGTGGTTGAGATCATACCTTTAAATGCAGCCAGAGAAGAAGAACCTCCAATTTTAGAGTCAGTTGGAGGGCATTCCATGTGTTGGAAGAACCTCCAACTTTAGTTCAAGTTTCAAGTTTGTTTATTAGTTGTCACAATAAAATACATGTCAGTTGGAGGGCAGGTGTTGGAAGCGTCAAAGGGAAAAGCCGTTTTTCATACCAATAAGGGCTTTAAGAATAAACAAATACCAATGATTGTTACGCCTTTCAACCAGAGAAGGCCATCCAATCTTTTCATAAAGGACACAGTGGTGGGTATGTCACCAGTAATACATCTGAGGGCAGAATGATAGACATAGTCCAAAGTTGAAGTTTCATAGTTTCATTTCCATACAATTTTGCAGACTGATTTTTCAATTCAATGGACATTTGTAGTTTCAGGCACCAGTGTCGCAGGCACTGCCCCCAGAGTACCTACGAGGACCAGGGGCGCGGCGTGTGTCTCCTCTGCCCGGCACCATGCACCGACTGCAGGAGCAACACTCTCTGTCTGGCCTGCCAGACCGGCCATTTCCTCAACGGTACCGAACCTCTCACTAGAATAAACACTTTTTAGATACAGTAGATGGATAGACAGACAGAGAGAGTGAGTGAGTGAGTGAGTGAGTGAGTGAGTGAGTGAGTGAGTGAGTGAGTGAGTGAGTGAGTGAGTGAGTGAGTGAGTGAGTGAGTGAGTGAGTGAGTGAGTGAGTGAGTGAGTGAGTGAGTGAGTGAGTGAGTGAGTGACCCAAAACAGCCCAATACATAGACAAAAGAAAAACAACAACACAAACACGTACCTAACCAGCATGGTTAAAATGAAAAGCTAAGAATGAATCGGAGCAATGGCATGTGGAATGAAAAATATGTTTTTGGGGGGCTAGGGGAACTCGATATCGCCTTCCAGATGGAAGCTTGTCAAACTCACTATGAAGGGGATGCAAAGGATCAGACAATATTTGCTGAGCCATGTCTCTATTCCAGAGTTCATATAACTCAGATAATTGTTTTTGTTTCCCTATAACTTTACTGGCCATGTTAACGATCCTTGCCAGTTTGTTCTTATTCTGGACCCCAATGTTTTCATACCAGGTTGAGATATCAAAAGTTACTTTCAACAGCACTTTCAACAAGATGTTTGTATACCAGCTTTATAATAACCTACTTACAGCAAAATAGGATAACCGATGGTGTCTACACAAGGATACGTACGCACTACAGAGGATTGACATCTGCATGTAGTTTGTTGTACTTGGTACAGATACACGTGAAGGTAATCAATCACTAATATGGTTAAAGACAAACCCTGGCACTGGGTACTTCATTTGGATTGCAAATCACTTCCATGTCAGCAATCTCCAGCAGAAGATATGTAAATATATGGTGTATGCAAATAAGAGCTGATGGTATTGAGGTGGACAGAAGGTGGGTGTTGGTGGCTTCTGGGCCAGTAAGATTTTAGATCTACAGAAAGCTTGTAGCAGCTTCAGCAACTATTTTATCACCTGTATGTACTATATCTATATCTGTACATATCCCTTACCTACTAGTTATACCGCTAGCCAGTATGACTTACTACCATAGTGTAGAAATCGTCGGAAAGGAGAGACGCACAATTTCTATCTTGCGACAACACCAAGTAGTGTGTCGTTTATTATCTTCTTAGCACAAGTGACAGCTGTCAGATCTATGCCGTGCTAAACTCTGACAGCTCCTTGTCACCAAAACCTTTTATGAATGACATTCCACCAGCGCGTCTTCTCTAAGCCCAACCCCATTAAAGTGACAGTGCCCCATCAATACATCAAAACAATCTAATGGTGAATTATGTCCATAGCACCCACTACATACGTCCCCCCAGAATTCATCATAACAAAAGAAGTCAATGAACAGGAGGGCGGAGAACCCTGCCATAACGGCTCCGCCTGACCCCTGTAGCGGCCGGCGCCGCTGTAGGGAAAACCTTAAGGGCCCTACGGCCACTCGGGCACAGGATAGGTGGCGAGGGGGTCTCGCAGGCCTTACTCGGAAGACGGGGCAAGGTAGGGGGTCGTCCCCGCCGTGGGGGCTGGGCCAGTCCAACAGGTTTGCCCAAGTCCACATGAGCCGGTAATGACCGTATGACCGGTATAAGGCGGTCTATGGAAATGTGTTCCAGCTTCCCGCCCATGTCCACAACAAAGTACTTGTCTCCAGCCTCCTGGACACGGAACGGACCGTCGTATGGAGGTTTCAAGGGGTCCCGGTGGGCATCGTGACGGATGAAAACATATTCCGCTGACTGCAGACTTGTAGGGACGTGCGACCGGGGAAGGCCGTGCTGTGAGGTGGGGACCGGCGTGAATACCTTAGCCTTCTCCAGAAGTGCTGTCCGCCGCTGGGCTGCACACCAGGGGGCAGTAATGTTAGGGATGAAATCCCCTGGCATCCGCAGAGGCTGACCGTAAACCAGCTCAGCCGAGGAGGTCTGAAGGTCTTCCTTGGGGGCCGTCCTGAGACCAAGCATGACCCACGGGAGCTGGTCGACCCAGCCGCTGTCAGTAAGGCTGGCCCGAAGTGCTGCTTTCATTGAGCGGTGAAAGCGCTCGCATAACCCATTGGCCTGCGGGTGGTATGACGCAGTCCGGTGTAGCTTCATGCCCAGGCTCTTGGCGACCGTGTTCCAGAGCTCGGACGTGAACTGTGGGCCCCGGTCTGAAGAGAGGTCGGCTGGAGTGCCAAACCGGGTGACCCAGGTTCCAATAAAGGCTCTGGCCACCTCGGCGGACGTCGTGCCTGACAGTGGAACTGCCTCTGGCCAACGGGTAGTCCTGTCTACCATAGTAACGAGGTAACTGAAGCCGTGTGAGGGGGGCAGGGGGCCCACTAGGTCAACGTTCACGTGGTCGAACCTCCTTTCAGGTACAGGGAAGTGCTGCAGGGGGGCCTTGGTGTGACGGTACACTTTAGCGCGCTGGCACTCCAAACAGGAGTCAGCCCAGTCTCTTACATCTTTTCTAAGCCCAGGCCAGACAAACTTGGCGGACACTAGCCTCTGCGTAGGTTTCTTTCCCGGGTGGGAGAGGCCGTGAACAGCGTCATAAACACGCCGCCTCCATCCTGTGGGAACGATGGGGCGGGCCTGCCCCATAGAGACATCACACAGGAGTGTGGTGCCAGCGCTGTCAAAAACCACATCCTCTAACCGCAGGCTTGAGGTGGCTGACCTGAAATCTTGCACTTCAGGGTCGGTAGCCTGGTCCGCCGCCATACCGGTGTAATCCAGCCCCAAGTGGATGGCGCCCACTACAGCCCGTGAGAGGCAGTCTGCGACAAGGTTTGCTTTACCTGCCACATGTTGAATGTCAGTAGTGAACTCTGAGACATATGAGAGCTGTCGCTGTTGACGGGCGGACCATGGCTCAGACACCGAACGTCAGCGAAATGAGCGCCGGCCCGGGCATTTCCCGGACATTGAAGCTGCACGGCGGGCGGCACTGCTTGGCTTTAGGTCCAAACCGTGCATGATAAAAACACAGCCCCGCGTCCGCGTCACGCTGCTGGCGAGGGGCTGTCGCTGCGGCGGTGAAGTTCCAGTCTCCCGGCGGTGAAACAAAGGCTTGGGTTGGGAAAACTGCCGCTGCACAGTGCTGTTGACCAGCCAAAAAAAACGTATCAGCCTCCTCGGCCAGAGCGCGGCAATCGTCTATAGTGGTGTTGGCCAGAGCGGCCCGAACCGGAGAAGGCAGCTGACGCAGGAAAAGTTGCATGAAAAGGAAATCAGGCTTGTGCTCTCCCAATAAATCCAGCATCCTATCCATGAGCTCCGATGGCTTGCTATCACCGAGCCCTTGCAAAGAAAACAACTGGCTGGCCCGCTCGGTATCGGAAAGTTCGAATGTCTTTAACAGATGAGACTTGATCGTGAGATATTTATCTCGAGCCGGAGGGTTCTTGAGGAGGCTCACCACTCTGCTAGCTGTCGAACTTCCCAGGGCTGACACCACATAATAATATCTTGTGGTATCCGAGGTAATCTCACGCAGCTCGAACTGTGCCTCCGTTTGCGCAAACCATGCCGAGGCTGACGACTCCCAGAACTCAGGTAATTTCAGTGAAACTGCGTTCGTAGACATGTTGCCGCGGAAGCGTCTTCATCACGTCAGGGTCACCAATGTAGAAATCGTCGGAAAGCACCATTTCTATCTTGCGACAACACCAAGTAGTGTGTCGTTTATTATCTTCTTAGCACAAGTGACAGCTGTCAGATCTATGCCGTGCTAAACTCTGACAGCTCCTCGTCACCAAAACCTTTTATGAATGACATTCCACCAGCGCGTCTTCTCTAAGCCCAAACCCCATTAAAGTGACAGTGCCCCATCAATACATCAAAACAATCTAATGGTGAATTATGTCCATAGCACCCACTACAATAGTGTCCTTATACCTGTATCACTGTGCATAATAATACTACTGTATAACACTGTACATCTATTAGTACTTTTACTCAGTATTGCCCATATATATTTTATATCCAGTTTAATCACCTGTACAGTGTGTATTGCTATTGCATTTTACTGTTACATTTGTTAGATGCCAAACCTTTTTTTTTTGTTGTACTGTACTTGTGCTGTATAATGACAATACATATGTACAATTTATGTTTACAGTATGTTATTTTGTGCTGCAAAATATACAACAACGAGTGTGCTCTAAGCATACTGTATATTTCATGGACCTTTGGTGACACTGTATTGGGCGTAGGTCCTGTAATGTGACGATAATCTTTTTCTCTCCTCCCAAGTGCCAATGATAGACCCAGGTCCTGTTTCAAATGATGTGGGACATTGCTTCATGGCTGGGCAGCTTGATGGAATGTTGGAGAGAGAGAGAGAGAGAGAGAGAGAGAGAGATGAGAGAAGAGAGAGAGAGAGAGAGAGAGAGAGAGAGAGAGAGAGAGAGAGAGAGAGAGAGAGAGAGAGAGAGAGAAGAGAGAGAGAGAGAGAGAGGAGAGAGATGAGAGAGAGAGAGAGAGAGAGAGGAGAGAGAGAGAGAGAGAGAGAGAGAGAGAGGAGAGGAGAGAGAGAGAGAGAGAGAGAGAGAGATGAGAGAGAGAGAGAGAGAGAGAGAGAGAGAGGGCAGATAGAGAGAGAGAGAGAGAAGAGAGAGAGAGAGGAGAGAGAGGGCAGATAGAGAGAGGAGGGCAGATAGAGGAGACGACCAATACAAGAGAGGATTGTGAGAGAGAGGCAATGCAGTAAATTGAGAGATAGAGAGACTACATCTGAATCAGTTTATAATTTTTGGGGGGGTTCCAGTACAAGCTCAATTGTACTTATCAAAACACTGCTTGGCTGTTGAAAATGAATGCATGCAATTATAATATTTACTTCTCAAATGATTAGATTAGATTAAAATGTATTGTCATAATACAGCACAAGTACAGGACAACGAAAAGAGGCAAATGTAACAGTAGGGCAATAGTAATATACAATGTACAGGAGATTAAACTGGATACAAAATATATAAATTACTACTGAGTAATAGTGCTAATCAGATGATGTACAGAGTTGTAGTATTGTACAGTGATATAGGTATAAAGACACTGGTAGTAAGTCATACTGGCCAGCGCTATAACTAGTAAGAGTAGGTATAGGTCATGTATTGGACATAGGTCCTGTAATGTGACAATAAGCTCTCTGATTGTTTTGATAATAAATACTTTGATCGTTTGGTTGATTCCAACGGCTTACGTAAGAAGGATCCTCAGCTGTACCACGAAGGGTTACTATTGTCTCCCTCTCCTGTCCCTCCAGGTGGTGACTGTGTGAAACAGTGCCCCAACAGACCTTCAGTGAGCCTGTGGGGTGGCACTGCCAGTCCTGCACGGGTCCTGCCAATCATGCCACGGGCCGCGGGCCACCGACTGCGACCTGTGCCTCCACGGGGGACGGCCCCTCCACGGACAGTGCCCTCTTGGCAACTGCCCACAGGGCCAGTACTTCCACGGTGAGAAGACCAGCTGTGATCGAGCGACCCGTTAATGATTTAAGGACTATTTAGGTGTGGTCACACCAACTGGGTCTAATTCTATCTCAAATTAGTTGTAATCAGAGATTAGTAGAATGAGTAAATCCAGATTTTGAATTAGCCGCATCTATGTTGCACAATTCAAATTCAAACCTGTTTAGTGAATCTTAGTTTAATGATTTAAAACCAATATTAAACCCATTTTAACAATAGTTTAAACCAAGATGGTAGTATTGTATTGTATTGTATTGTACATATACTTGTATGTTTAACATACACGTTTATTTCGATCAAATATCTTCAACAACCATAATAATAATTTGAAAAATGTATTTATGATATTTAATTACAATATATTTAATTCAACATCATGCTATGTGTACTGTTAAGATCAAGGTGATGTGTGTCAGTAGGAGGTACTGTAGAGTTAGCAACAGGTATAGGTGACTTATTTGACTAATGATTAATTTGACCTAGCTTACAGCAATGGAGATATAGCCTAGTTCTCTATAGAAGTATTTATACATGATAGTAGATCAAATAAATGGAGCGTTGATGTACATAATAGAGATATAGATATGATGTACAGACTGTAAGAGAATGGCATAGATAGAAGGCTATGTGTGTGTGTAGAAGATGAAGGCTATGTGTCTTATGTCTGTGTGTGTACGGCTATGTGTATGCGATTGTGTGTGCATGTGATAGAAAGAGAGACGGAGAGGGGGAGAGATATATGAGTGAAGGCTATGTGTCGTGTGTGTGCATGTGTGATAGAAAGAAAGAGACAGAGAGAGAGGGGGAGAGATAATATATGAATTACGTTTGTGTGTGTGTGTGTGTCTGTGTGTGTGTGTGCATGTGAGAGAGAGAGAGAGAGAGAGAGAGAGAGAGAGAGAGAGAGAGAGAGAGAGAGAGAGAGAGAGAGAGAGAGAGAGAGAGTGTGTTGATAAATGTCCCTGTCAGTGACTCACAAGCCCTCCCCCAACCTCCCCTCCCTGCACCTGAGCCTCTCCACACCACAAACTGGATTGTAATAATAATAATGAATAATAAGTACCAATTTTACATGATTCCACTTTCCTGTGAACACAAATTTGAAAGTGGCAAGAAGGATTTTAGATAAAAAACACCTTTGAAAATCTAAGATGGTGCAGTGATGCGTCCCTTCACTGGTGGAGCTGGATCGCAATGACCTGGAGGCAAGAATGTTTGCCGGGAACCGTAAATATAATTGTCTGTTGATAGTGTTGATGACGTGACCTTTCTTTGGGCCACACTATCACCAGGGGCCCAGGGGCAGTTTGACCCCATGCACCATCTGTATGTAGGTACACCCCTGCTCAGCCGTCGTGTGTGAGAACACTAAGCATTAAGTGACAGTGGAGCTCCTAGCTGTTCAATAAGGCTTCCTTCGTCTCTGTTGCGTAATGCAAGGGGTTGTTGTTCTGCTCCACCTTTTGTGAGCGGCCTCTTGTCATTGGTATTGTTAATCTGAACACAAATGGTCTCGTAGACTGTTTGATTACATGTCTGTTGTTTAGAAGATCTGAGGGAGATTATTGTAACCTCAAAACTATTTTCACATAGGAAGTAGGACGGATTAATATTATGGTTGTGTGCCTTTTGTTATCAGCGTTATTTACACAATTACATATCTTGCAAGAAAACAACATTGAGCATGAAAAAAACACAAATTAATAAACAATATTATAGCAGACACCAATCATTTTTATAGCAGCTCAGCAGTTTACCTGCCATATGCCAAGCTGCTGGCAGCAGTACCCCTTGACTATGCCATTTCTGTTTTTGAGAATCTCTACAACACCAAGCTGATGGCAACGCTGCCCTCTGGTGGAATAATGAGTGAATACAAACGTTAGAACAACACTACTAGCTGGAGCACTGACAGGATCTTGCATCTCTCTGTTCTCTCTCCACTATGATATCTAAAGATACGGTACAATAAAAATCTTGTTTTTCAATCACATTGCATTTTGTTTACAGGTAACATTACCCCAAATGTTAGAACTGTTGTTGTGAAAATGACGACTAAAGCCCTTTGATGTATATCCCTCTGGATATCAACAGAATCAAGCCATTTCAGATATCCAATCTGCTTCCTCCGAATATATAATACACACGGGTTACTCTGATTGGCCCATCAGTCACATCTAGCTGAGTGAAAAGAGGCTGTGCTCAGAGAGGGTGACCTAAAACACTTATATTAAAACAAAAGATACTTCCGAGGCTGAAAAACATTATACCTATGATATTACCATTTCACAACAAGACATTTATGACTGAATTAAGGTGGGACAGTACCCCCAAAATCGCCTTTTTGCTTATTGAAATTTTGTTATATTTTGCTTCCTCTATCCATCAATGTATGATCACTGCCACCAGTCTAAGCCTATGGAGATGTTCACCTTCTTTGCAGGGCTATAACTTTTTAAATTGTATTGCTAAATTGACATTACTATGGCCCATTCAACATCGATTATCTATCGTTCAGGATGTAGGAACGTTATACTTTTTCATTCATATATTCATACGAAAATACCGTCTAGAATATAAGTATGTTTTTATCATTTTCTGCAGTAATTCCTAGAACGCTAGTTATAGGCCTAAACGCATAATATAGATTATCGATTGCAGTTTATTCGCGATACACGCTATATTAAAAAATCCAACTGAATACGATCCTAAACGTTATGACTCATCATGAGCGGATGAAAGGGGGGGGGGGGTCGTTTATAATTCCGTGATTGTCAGTAAATGCTTTATGTAGTATGGGTAGTTCGCCGATGAGACTGGAGGAAAAATATCCCACTTATTTGATGTCGATCGACTAGATCCATTTCCGGTTTGTATGGCGCAATAAATGCCCAAATCATATTGATTATTGAGTTATGGCAGCGATCCATATACACGGATGTGTGTCTAGAGTCCCGCAACAATATGTGCCTGCCGGACGGCTTTCCGAGATGCACCGAGATCACCAGAGATCCATTTCCGGTTTTAACTCGCCCGATCATCCACCAGGCGGCGGTATTGAAGCGTTGCACGGTTGTGCCGAGTCCCACTGTCTCAGCAGAGGCTGGGTGGCGGAATTATGAATACCATGGCGGAAAAATGAAATATGATCAATAATATCGTACGCCGTGGATTGGCGGAATTCGCATGATCAGCAAACCCGTCGTAAGCCGTTTATGGCGGTGGATGTGTTCATGTCTTATTTCAAACTAGTGTCATTAAAATATCGAAAACAGACAATTAGTTGTTTATTTTACTTCATTTTGTCTGATTGTGTCCATAGATCACAATTACAATACAGAACTTTGAGGTAGTTTTCTGTTACTAGTTTTTATGCATTTTACTTACACACAAAGACACAGAACTCCATTTCCCTAGTACCTACACACACCAAAATTTTCACATTTCTTCCCATCCATATTATGCTTTTTATTTCAGAAGGGCTTGTTGATATAGTCAAGTCAAGTCAAGAGTTTTATTTGTCACGGCATACAGGGCATACAGTGAAATGTGGGTGGTCATGCCCGCAGCGATTGTGCAATAATACAAGTAATAAGAATAAGACATAACAGGTATAATGTACATAAAGTTTAAAATGCATGGTAAAAGACATGCTAAGGTCCTGCGATAGTGCAATACAGTGTTAAGCTACAGATGAGGCACTGGGTCTTATGTACACTACTATACAATACTATACTATACAATATACAGTTATACTATATATCCTTATGCTATCTTGCTATATCCATCTATTGCTATACAATAACCACTCCCATTCTTTATTTTTTATTTGTATTAAAAATATTTATAAAGTAAAGTGACCTTTTCATTTTGTAAAGTGACCGTTTGGTGTGAGCGTGTGCAGCATGTGTGTTGTGTGTGTGCTCATGTGTGCTTGTGTGTGGAGAGTTCAGTGTTCAAGACTGATGGCCTATGGGAAGAAGCTGAGCCGAAGTCTCTCTGTCCTAGTTGCTGGTGTGCGCAGGCGTTTGCCTGACCGCAGCAGCTTGAACAGGCTGTTGTTGGGGTGGTGAGGGTCTTTCATTATTCTGCAGGCTCTGGATTTGCACCTCTTGTTATATAAGTCCTGCAGGGGTGGTAGTGCAATACCCGTAGTACGCTCAGCTGAGCGCACCACTCTTCGTAGGGCCTTCTTGTCCTGTGCCTTGCTGTTTCCATACCAGGCAGTGATGTTTCCAGTCAAGATGCTCTCTACAGCTCCGGAGTAGAAGGACTGGAGTATATTCCCCGATAGAACTTCCTTAACTGTCTCAGGTGGTAGAGGCGCTGCTTCGCCTTTTTTACGACTGAGTCTATGTGTGTTGTCCATGTCAGATCCTCTGAGATGTGGACCCCCAGGTACTTAAAGCTGCTCACCCTGTCCACGGTAGCCCCGTTTATCCACAGTGGTGTGTGTGTCCCCTGCTGTGTTCTCCTAAAATCCACGACCAGCTCCTTGGTTTTACCAATGTTCAGGAGCAGGCTGTTGTCCTGACACCAGCGTGCCAGTACATCAACGTCCTCCCGGTAGGCCTTCTCGTCGTTGTCATAAACCTCTCCATAAAACAGGGACACGTCCCCAAGGACTTCAAAATTGCGAGGGTGACCCCTCTGCACAAAAAGGGCAGCAAATTAGACCCAGGCAACTACCGCCCTGTTTCTATTCTTACCTCCATCTCGAAAGTCATGGAAAAAATAGTCTACGAACAGGACGAAAAGTACCTAGCGGAAAAAAATCTAATCTACGAATTCCAATCTGGCTTCAGAACATCCCACTCCACTGACACATGCCTTCTCTATTTGAACGACCACATCAAACAAGAGGTGGATGTGGGCAAATACTGCGGCATTGGCCATGCTGGACCTACAAAAGGCCTTTGACACTGTCAATCACTCCATTCTGATTGACAAGCTAAAAGCAATTGGTTTTGATAGTCTATCAGTGAGCTGTATGCAATCCTACCTTGAGGGGAGGGAACAGATGGTGGAGGTAAACGGTACCCTATCCCCCCCCCCCCCTTCCAGTGAACTGTGGTGTTCCACAAGGAAGCATACTAGGACCGCTACTGTTCCTAATTTATGCAAATTACATGTCGTCAGCTTGTGACTGCAACTTGTTCCTGTTTGCGGACGACTCAGCCCTGCTTGTCTCTGACAAGAACAAGTTACAGGTTGAAAAAACCCTCAGCTCGGAACTAGGCAGAATCTGCATATGGCTCGCTGATAACAAACTATCATTACACATGGGCAAAACAGAGTCCATTCTCTTCGGTTCAAATAACAAACTCAGCAAGACCGACGGCTTCTCAGTTACAGTGGGCAGGGCCACCTGGGAGAAATGCGAGGCCCTGTGCAAGATTTAAACGTGAGCCCCCCCTCTTCGGTGTAAATACACACTGTGAGCAATGTCCCAACAACAATCCAAGTGATAGAATCTTCGGTGCGAATACACACAGTGAGCGATGTCCCAATAATAATCCAAGTGATAATATCTTCGGTGTGAATACACACAGTGAGCAAAGTTCAAACAATAATAAATCCCAATGAACAATCCAAAAAACAGGCACAGGGTGAGAGACAGACTGAACAAAAAGCAGGATCTCTTCAGTGTTTACACACACGAAAAATGATAGGGTCAAAAGACTGTCTTGCAAAACTCACCCAGGCGCTGTGCGTAAAGAGAGCAGATCAAACAGGGCGAGCGCGTCGTTACGGGGAACGGGTTGTCCAAGCGGAATACTTCTTGAGAGTCCTGGGAGGCAAAGCACAGGGAACAGCAGGCAACGGAAGGAACGGCAAATGCAGAGAATATATCAAAACGATCCAACAACACTTAATGGGGAATCAGGGTATATATAAGCAAAAGGAATGCTTAATGACAAGCTGTGACAGCTGCGGGATGAGATTGACAAGCGTGTGGTTGGGGGAGCACCAATCAAACGGCATCTACAGGAAGAAGCGTGTGAAGAGGAGAATGCAATTAATTAACCGAAATCCCTTAAAGGAACAGAGCGAGTTAGTGGGGAGCGGACCAATCATCACAGTACTTTAAGAAGCCCGTGGTGGGGAAAGAACCAAACCTCACAGTACTCCCCCCTCCACGGGAGCCACCCGGCGACCCACTCGGCCCCGGCCTGCCCGGACGGGACCGAAGGAAGCCGGCGATCAGGGGCACTGGAGAGGGGGACAAAGACAGAGGCCCGGAGAGGGGGACCGGAGACGTGGACAGAGGACCGGCGAGGGAGGCCGGAGACGGGGACTGGGACCCGACAGCGGAGGCCGGGCACGGGGACTGGGGCCCGACAGCGGAGGCCGGGCACGGGGACTGGGGCCCGACAGCGGAGGCCGGGCACAGGGACAGAGAACCGGCGAGGGAGGCCGGAGACGGGGACTGGGGCCCGACAGCGGAGGCCGGGCACGGGGACAGAGCACCGGCGAGGGAGGCCGGAGACGGGGACTGGGACCCGGTGAGGGGGCTGGACGGCACCTGAAGACACCGGGCACGACAGGAGGAGCTCCACCCCTTGATGGTACCGGAGGACCAGGCGATGTGGGGCTCGTGCAGCGCGAGCCAGGGCCTGCCCAGGACCACAGGGACAAGAGGAGAATGGGTGATAAGGAACTGGATTCTCTCAACGTGGTTTCCAGCGATGGTCAGCACGACAGGGCAGGTGCGTTGAGAGATGTCGGCCAGGCGGTGTTGGTCCAATGCAAAGATCTCCAAAGGCCTCACTAGGTCCTCAAGTGGAATGTTGGCCCGGGTAGCAAACTCGAAGTCGAGGAAACTCTCGTCTGCCCCAGAGTCGATGAGTGCCTCCACCGTGGCCCGTTGGTCCGCCCAGGCCAGGGTGACGCTCATCAGATGGCCAGGTGGTGCACGGCTCTGGGAATGAGAAAAACGGCTCACCAGGACTTCCCGGGGTCTCGGCGAGCCTGATCTTTTGGCCGGGTGGGGCAGTTGGCGATTCGGTGTCCCTCCCGACCGCAGTAGAGGCAGAGACCGGACCTGAACCTCGCCTCACGTTCAGCCTGGCTCAGATGAGAGCGTCCCAGCTGCATGGGTTCCTCCTCGCGAACCGAACGGGAGGGTAAGCTACCACCAGTCGTGTTGAGGGCAGGGCGACCAGCAGTAACGTCATGAGTACGGGGGGTCCGGAGTCCCTCAGGAGGGACCTGTCGGGTCCTCTCACGCCTTCTCTCCTGGAGGCGTCCGTCGATGCGAATGGTGAGGCTGAACAGGTCCTCGAGGGAGTCAGGCTCCTCCCGGGTCGCGAGCTGGTCCCTGACTGCGTCACTGAGCCCCCTCATGAAGGTTAGACGAAGTGCTGGGTCGTTCCAACCGTTCTCCACCGCTGCCAGTCGAAACTCCAGGACGTAGTCTGTTACCCCGCCGCTCCCCTGCCGGAAGGTACCCAACCGGGCTCCAGGGTCCAGACCACGGGCTGGATGGTGGAACACCCTGCGGAGCTCAGCCACGAAGTCTGGATAGGAGAAACAAAAGTCTGCATCCATTGCCCAGGAGGAAGTGACCCACTGGGCTGCCCGGCCTGAGAGCAAGTTTGTCATATAGGCCACTCGGGCTCCTTCTGAAGTGAAACGACTGGGTTGATGACGAAAAACCAACTCACATTGCATGATGAATGTGGCACACTCCTCGGGGTTGCCGTCGAACAGCCGTGGGACGGAGAGGCGGGGTTCCCGAGGTGCGGGATCGGGAAGCGCGGGGCCTGCTAGGGCTGCGGGGAATGCTCCTGCCAATGTTCCTGAAGGAAGTGGGGGTACAAGCAAAGCGTTAACGGTGTCGTTCAGCGTGTGAAGATGAAGGAGTATACTTGACTGTTGTCCTGCCAGAGCGGCCAGGGACCCTTGAATAGGCTGGACCTGTTCCCTGAGTTCATGTACCGCAGCCGCAGCCCTCTCTAGTTGGTGACTGTGATCCTTGGTCAACTCGATCTGACCAGCTAGTGCTGTTCTGACTCTCTCTGTGTCGGCTGGGGTCGTCATATGGGTTGGATCGTAATGTTATGGTTTGACACCGACCCCAAACGCTAACGACACAGAGAGAGTAGTTTCAGAGTTAGCCAAAAACTAGGGCTTGTTTTATTTTACAGAATAGCAGCAAGAACTTGGTTGAAAACAGACAAAGACTGGGATACAAGCATTTGAGGAATGTTGCTGCTCTGCAGCTTCTCCCGGGGAGGTTCGTCTGAGGAATCTGACAGTGACGTCAGAGCCGCTCTGCAGAATCCTCTCGGCAGTACTCCGAGGTGGTAGCGGGACAGGGAGAGAGAGAGAGCGGGTTAGCTCAGAGTACAGTTGGGAACAGACAGGTGACAGGTGAAGTGACTTGTCCCAAACAGATAATCCAAGTGACTGAATCTTCGGTGTAAATACACACTGTGAGCAATGTCCCAACAACAATCCAAGTGATAGAATCTTCGGTGCGAATACACACAGTGAGCGATGTCCCAATAATAATCCAAGTGATAATATCTTCGGTGTGAATACACACAGTGAGCAAAGTTCAAACAATAATAAATCCCAATGAACAATCCAAAAAACAGGCACAGGGTGAGAGACAGACTGAACAAAAAGCAGGATCTCTTCAGTGTTTACACACACGAAAAATGATAGGGTCAAAAGACTGTCTTGCAAAACTCACCCAGGCGCTGTGCGTAAAGAGAGCAGATCAAACAGGGCGAGCGCGTCATTACGGGGAACGGGTTGTCCAAGCGGAATACTTCTTGAGAGTCCTGGGAGGCAAAGCACAGGGAACAGCAGGCAACGGAAGGAACGGCAAATGCAGAGAATATATCAAAACGATCCAACAACACTTAATGGGGAATCAGGGTATATATAAGCAAAAGGAATGCTTAATGACAAGCTGTGACAGCTGCGGGATGAGATTGACAAGCGTGTGGTTGGGGGAGCACCAATCAAACGGCATCTACAGGAAGAAGCGTGTGAAGAGGAGAATGCAATTAATTAACCGAAATCCCTTAAAGGAACAGAGCGAGTTAGTGGGGAGCAGACCAATCATCACAGTACTTTAAGAAGCCCGTGGTGGGGAAAGAACCAAACCTCACAGAGAGAGAGAGAGAGAGAGAGCATGTGTGTTTGTGTGTTAGAGAGAGAGAGCATGTGTGTGTGTGTGTGTGTTAGAGAGAGAGCATGTATGAGAGAGATAAGCAAAGATGAGCCCCTAAAGGATATTCAACTTTTAATGGAAGAACAAAACAGAAGGAAAAGATAACTTCACAAAGGCAACATGAATATACATAGATCCAAAAGGACAAAGATCAACACTTAAATCCAAAGAGAAGAGGGTCTATACCAGAGAAAACAAAGTAGCAAGGAGCCAATGGCCGACATCAGCTAAATAGGCTAACTGCAAATAGAGTAGCCAGGTACTGACACCAGGCCACACACCGTTAGCTACTACAACAGCTAGCCGGCCCGTTTGGCTCAATATAACGTTAGCTAGCCGGCCCGCTTTGGCTCAATATAACATTAGCTACAACAGCTAGCCGGCCCGTTTGGCTCCCGAGAGAGAGAGATATATCCACGGCGGGAATAGAATAGAGTTCATTAAAAACTCACCAAACGTCCAAGAGGATGGAGACAACCGCGTGGAGTTGACGAAGTTCATTTGCCGAATGACCGTCCTCTTCATCTTGGCATAACAATGCTGCACGCGCTCTCTCTAGGTTAGCTAACGCTAGTTAGCCTTTAGCTAAGCTAGCTACTAGCCGACATCATCATGGCTATCCCGACTGAACCACACGTTAGCACTCGATATTATAACGTAGCTAAAGCTAACTAGCTGTCCCTGCCTTTAGATAAGCCGACATGGCTAGCCTAACTAAGCATAACCTCCAAAGCTGCACGCGCGAAATAGTCAAACGCAGCTGACGCACGCCCGCGTACACATGATGTAACCCCTCCCTTCGTTGAAACCAATAGTATGTCTGCTGCAGAGCCCCAGAGCTCCAATAGTGAGTATGTCTGCTGCAGAGCCGCAGAGCCAGGAACAAGTCACACACATTCTACAAACGTGTCTAATGTGAAATATATAAGCATATAAGCTAAACTAGATTTTAGGTCTGTGATGAAAAAGGGCCTCGCGGGAAGGGGGGCCTCGAAAAAAAAAAAATAAAATAAAAAAAAATAATTAAAAAAATAATAAATTAAGAAAAATAAAAAAAAATAAAATTGCGAGGCCCCCCTTCCCGCGAGGCCCTGTGCGACCGCACTGCTCGCACACCCCATGAGGCGGCCCTGACAGTGGGTGACAATATTGTCACAAGGAAAGATGAAATTACCTACCTGGGTTCCAATGGCATCCAATGTAATAAAAATAGTCAACCAACGAACTCGATTCTTGTACCGGATGATCTCCTCTCTGGTAAACAAGAATACCCTGAAGACGCTGGCAGGAGCACTCATTCAAGGGTACTACGACTATGCTTGCACCTCATGGTACCAAAGCACCTCAAAGGCGATAAAAACAAAATTACAAACATCTCAAAACTAACTGGTCAGACTACTGCTTGACCTTACTCCTAGAACCCACCTCACCCCTGCCCACTTTGACAACCTAGGATGGCTTAGAGTAGACGACAGAGTACAGCAACTTGCAATGGGCCTGGTCTACAAGATACACTACACGACCAAGGTACCCATGTACATGTCAAAATACTTCCCAAAGGTCAGTCAATACCACGCTCACAACACCAGAGGGAGCTCCACAAATCATGTTAAACCCAGATTCGGCTCAAACAAGGGACTAAACACGTTTCGCAATTATGCCACATCAATGTGGAACGCCCTACCCAAAGCTGTAAAGGAATGTGAATCACTACCCACTTTCAAAACCACTCTCAAAGAACACCTACGGGAGACTGCAATTCGAAACTGGCCCCTGTAAATGTCCTAACACAACCCCCTCCAATGTACAGTAAATTACCTAGTATGGTTGTCAATATTCCAATGTACAGTTTTGCTTGTACAGTTGTACAGTGGGTCAGACAGAAGAAAACATGGCCATGGGTCGACAGCACAGACCACTATACCAAGAGGGAGGTTAGTGGGTACACAGACCCACCCCAGTTTGCATACAAGCAACAGAGAGGAGTGGATGATGCAATGATAACCCTGCTGCATCACACCTACACACAGCTGGAGAAGCCCAAGTCCTTTGTCAGGATGGTATTTGTGGACTTCTCAAGTCCATTCAACACCATGCAAGCTCATCTGATGGGACAGAAACTCCTCCGGATGAATGTCAACCCCCACCTCATACTGCTCATTCTCTCCTTCCTCACAAATAGACACCAGACCGTTAGATTCAACGGGAACTACAGCTCCAACAGAACTGTATCCACCGGGGCACCATAGGGATCTGTCATCTCACCAGTCCTGTTCACTCTGTACACCGACGACTGTAGCAGCTCAGACCCTGAGATGCTCTTCATCAAATACTCTGATGACACAGTCATCGTTGACACCACCAACTCCAATGACTGCATCATTGGAGAAATGAACAGGTTCACAGAGTGGTGTAAGAACAACTTCCTGGACCTAAACCCCAGCAAAACGAAGGAACTGCTGGTGGACTTCAGGCGTGACCCCACAACTCCCCCGGCTCTGGAGATAAATGGCCAGAAAATAGAGCGCGTTGAGGAGTACAAATATCTTGGCACCACCATCGACCATAAGCTCACCTCATCAAGACCAACACAGATAACATGCACTCTAAGTGCCAACAGCGACTGTTTTTCCTCAGGAAGATGAGGAAGCTTCAGGTCCGACCATCAATCCTGCAGGCTTTCTACAACTCCTTTGTGGAATCGATAATGTCCTTTAACATTACATCATGGTTTGGAGTGATGCGTGCCATCAACCGGAAACCTCTCGACAGGGTCGTTAAGATCAGCGGCAAGATCATTGGGAAGGACCAGGAGCCACTCAGCAGCATCCACAAGAAACGGACAATTAAAAAGGCCTCCCAAATAGTTGAGGACAACGCACACACCCTTCACACCCATTACAAACTAATGCCCTCAGGCCGTCGATACAGAGCTTCATCATTAAACAAAAGGGGCTTAGGTAGCTTCGTGCCAACCTCCATCAGACTGCTGAACACCTAGGTCTGGTGGAGGCCGGACTGCCCACACCCCTCCCCCCTCCCCCCCAAGGATTTTGGACTACTTAATAGACTCCCCCTTCCTTCCACCTGATGGACATATATCACCTGTACTACTTTTTATTTATTTTTTTAATCCACTTTTTCTCCTCCTGTTTTTCTGTATTTTTCTCCCATCCCAATTTAGTCGTTATGCCAATCCCCTCCTCCCCTTCCTGGTCGTTGCTTGCATGTGCCCCCCACTGGTCGGTCTAGGGAGGGTTGATAGATACTATCACATGTCCCCTCCGATACACATGGAGTCAGCCAGCCACTTCTTTTCACCTGCCAGCGCGGACTCTCATTGGTGAAGACTCTCCCTTCCCCGCTGTGCATATTTAATGTAGTTGGTGTTTTTTATATAGTGGTCTTTCTACTGTAGTTTTAACGAAGCTGGTGGTTTTTTATAGTGGTGAGTGTCTATGTATTGTGACTGTATGCTTGTATTTTAACCACTGCACAAATGAAGTTCCGAAAGGAAAATAAAGTAATTTGAAGTTGAAGTTGAAGGTGAATTCACTGATTTGCAATGTGTCTATGTGTCTGGGGTGAGAGTGAGTTTAACCCATAGTACCGCTACTCGCCCCAGTCACTTCACAACATCTGAAGTCCATCGTGACTGCGCTTCGCAGTACCATCCGTTACATATATAAACATACAATTCAGAAAACTTGCAATATATTTTTTCTTAGTTTATATGTACATAACAAACTGGGAAAGTTTCATAGTGATATCTATTCAAACATTGTATCTGCCTATTAGGGGGTACTGTCTCACCTTAAAACAGCATTGTACTGTGTCTTTAAAGGAACACGCCAACATTATGGGAAATGCGCTTACCATCTTCTGCAGAGTCAGACAAGAAGATTGATACCAATTTCCTCTCTGTGCATTCTAAGCTATCCAGCTGCAAGCAAGCCTAGCTTAGCACAAATGAATGGAAGCGGATACAGACCACTAGCCTAGCTTAAAACATCGGGAGAGATGTTTTTGGCCAACAGCTAGGATAGTAATGTTGTTATGTTCCTTTTTTTTTATTATTATTTCTCTTTCTCCAATTTTCAGTTTTTCTCCCCGTCCCAATTTAGTCGTCGTGCCAATTCCCCCCCCCCTCCCCTACCTGGCTGCTGTATGCATGTTCTCCTACGAGTCGGTACAAGGGCGTCCCGAAGCCGACCGCACACTTCCTCCGATACATGCGGCGACTGCCAGTGACGTATTTTCACTTGGCAGCGAGGACTCTCATTGGTGAAGTGTAACGCGTGGGAGGGCACGCTATCTCCACCAAGTCCTGCCCCCGCTGAGCAAGCGCCGAGACCTGACCTGTAGGTGTCGCTGTCCACAACGCCAGATTCCCACCCACCAGCTTCCCACCCCCTAATACTGCCAATTGTATTAGTATGAACGACCAGCCAAGCTGGTAGCAACGCCGAGAGCTGGGCTCGAACCCAGCATCTCCTGCGTTGGTGACGAGCGCAATCTCCGCTACGCCACCTGACCGCCCCGTTGTTATGTTCCTTTAACTTGTATTTTTTATTTTTTTAAGGAAAAGGTGGTGGATGCTACTCGTGTGATGTGTCCTGTAAGACCTGCTTTGGCCCAGAAGCACTGGACTGCTCCTCCTGTATCACAGGTACACATTATTTATTGAGATGGGTAACAGGTGTGCTTCCTTGTAATAACGAACTGCCGCAGATTCTGAGGGTTAAAACAGATGATTATTTATTTGCAATTACTAATGATTTTAAGTTCACATTCTGTTTTTAAAGGGATCAAAAGAAAGCTCAAAGAGTCTCAACAAACCGGCGGTCACCGGTGGGGTGAAAACACAAGCAACTGCTAAACAGCTCAGCAGCTGCGCAAAGTAATACATTTACTGTATGCGGTAGGAAGGAGTATCAATGAAAATCATAATGTAAAAAATAGAATAATAATAAAAAGAAATAGGTGTAATAATAATAAATATAAATATACACACACCTACATACATACACACACACACAGAACCTTTTTTTTTTTTTTATCCACTTTTTCTCCCATTTTTTCTATATTTTCTCCCATCCCAATTTCGTATCATCCAATTCAACCCTCCCCTGTCACGAACGCTGTTTCTTGCCTCCCACAAGCCGGCTGCAATGTGGACTAAGTCATACATAGCACGAGTCCCCTCCGGTACTTGAGGTAACAGCAGTCGCATCTTTTCACCTGCGCAGCTCAATCTCTCAGTGTCGAGGAGTAACGCGTGGGAGGCTCACGCTGCCCCCGACACTTCCTGATTCTACTGCGCAGGCGCACCAACCGACTTGTAGGAGTCGCTTGTTCACAACGTTCGATCCCCACCCTTCAGTTTTCCCTCCCCGTAATACGGCCAATGTGTATTACTGCGGACGACCAGCTAAACTGAAAACAATGTGGAGAGCTGGATCCGAACACGCGAATCCTAGCGTCTCCACACTGGTGGCGAGTGCCTTGCCCACTACACCACCTAGCCGCCACACAGAACCTTTTTTATTGAACCCCCTTAATCTCTTTAGACTCAAATCAAGACAAAAGAGAGAGAGGGGAGATTATGTTGTTTTATACAGCATAATACAACAACAAAGTGGAACGAACACCATTTTAGTTTGTACATTACGTACATACAACTTTATCACAAAAACAAAGAAATGAAAGACATTCTTGAAGAGAAATAAAAAGGAAACAGCTTCCTTAGAAAGTGCCCATAAAACATTTCTCCACTCCTATACAAAGCAGATAGAGGGGGAGGGGTATTAGTATGATTACACCAAGATCAGATGCATACTGGCATAGCTATCAAAAGATCATGTTCTCTGTAGCACCAAAACACTGCAATGTATGCATTGCTATTTACACAACGGTTCCATTAACACTTTGCATGCCACACCCGAGATTATTTATTTTTATTTTTTATTAACGATCTGAAATCATATTGAATCAAGCGAGTCTACCGTTGGAGATCCAGTCACCCCAGGCTCAGATGTGAAAAAAGCGCCCCCTATCGTCTCCCAGATGGTAAATCACCCTTTTGGATTAGACTCAATGAAAATGAATGGGAAAAAAAAACCTGCACTCCACATTTTACTTCTCACTCATGTAACCGGGGTCTACCAGCTTCACTCTGGAGCCTCGGAGCCGCGGGGAATATGTGTTTTACTGTATACACGATGGATCAATCAAATGAGCGATTTTTTCGAATGGCGATCAGGAATTGGAATAATCCATTTGGATACCATCTGATCTCAGGTAAGGAATCTATGTTATCAGTATTAGGATAATCAGACCCGTTTTCACGGATATATAAGCTTTTATGTGATTATGGTGATAGGCTGTTTGACTCTGCTCGCGGTCAGGAAATAGGAGAATCGATTTTCAACTGGTGGCACGAGCGTGCATGCGTACACATATACTATCGATCATCTAGCGTTTATTTGAAAACTATTCATAAATAGGCCGAAAAATTACAACGTTCTAGAATAGAATGTGTTGTTTTTCCGTGAAAACAAGTGATTTTCAAAATGCTATCAAACGGAAATGAAGCGATAAAAACTGACTGGAAAATGAGTCTTTGATAAGCGACGGGCAGATTAGACACATTAAAACATAGATTAGGCGATATTAACGTTAACATTGGAGTGGATGTGGGCATTCAAGGGGGTAAAAAGGAAAACACGGATGGCTCTCAAAGTGTTAAACAATATATAGTCAAAATAAGTATTTTAAAGAATGGTCAACTATGAAATGTTTAATGATTAGATCACCAAATGGAGGGAAATACATGCACACACCTCTTCCCCAGAGAATCACAACAAAGGGGAAGAGGAAAGGTGGAGACAAGGAAACTGTAAAAGAAGGAAGGGTCATCGCCTCAGAACCAAGGAAACTATAAAAGAAGGAAGGGTCATCACCTTGGAACCAAGGAAACTATAAAAGAAGGAAAGGTCATCACCTCAGAACCAAGGAAACTATAAAAGAAGGAAAGGTCATCACCTCAGAACCAAGGAAACTATAAAAGAAGGAAGGGTCATCAAATCACGTTGGTGCCAAGTGTGGAAACGTTCAGTTCGGCCGACATTGAGTTGAATAAGATCAGTCATCTCCTCATCATTTAAACAGGTTATTACCTTGGATGTCAGAATAATCTGCAATTTGTTGCATTGTTAACTAGCTAACGCTTGATATATTGGTCAATGTATATTTCGTCAGATAGCTTACTTTTGAATACAGGCTTCAATAGAACTGGCACCAAAGTCGGGCACCAAGCAGAGCATAGAAAGCTGGTATATTCTGAGCGGCTACGTGGCGTAGTGGGCAAGGCGCTCACCACGAATGCGGAGACGCTGGGCTTGCCCAGCGCTCCACATTGCTTTCAGTTTAGCTGGTCGTTCATACTAATACACATTGGCCGTATTAGGGGGTGGGAAACTGATGGGTGGGGATCGGGCGTTGTGGACAGCGACTCCTACAGGTCGGTTGGTGCGCCTGCGCAGTAGAATCAGGAAGTGTCGGGGGCAGCGTGAGCCTCCCACGCGTTACTCCTCGCCACTGAGAGATCGAGCTGCGCAGGTGAAAAGATGCGACTGCTGTTACCTCAAGTACCGGAGGGGACTTGTGCTATGTATGACTTAGTCCACATTGCAGCCGGCTTGTGGGAGGCAAGAAACAGCGTTCGTGACAGGGGAGGGTTGAATTGGATGATACGAAATTGGGATGGGAGGAAAATATAGAAAATTGGAGAAAAAAGTGGATAAAAAAAAAGAAAGCTGGTATATTCTGACGCGATGACCCTTCCTTCTTTTATAGTTTATTTCGTATGGGGGACAGTACAGAAGGAGTTAAATCACAGAACAAAAGCCAATAGAAAGGGGCCCATAAGGCAGCTGTAAAACTAAACGTCAGGTAATACAACTACGATAAAGGAAAATGTTGTGTGATTATAATTAAAGGGATATTACACCCAGTTACACATATCACTGCTGTATATTTGATTCTGTTACATTTGCATGCTTGTGTGCATAATACACGGCACAGGGTACTTCCTGGACCAGGAGGGTTCATGCGTGGAGCACTGCCCCCTCGGGTCCTACGCCAACCCTGACACCCAGCTGTGTGACAGCTGCTCCCCCAACTGTGAGGCCTGCATGGAGACCAGTGATCGATGCATCAGCTGCTCCACGGGCAACTATAAACTCTTTCTCCACCAGGGGAAGTGCTGGTCCAACTGCCCAGAGTAAGTAGTGGGGGACAACTGTTACATGTTTGAGGATAGACAAATTAACCGTTTATGTTCCTGTCCTGTCACAGTATTTCCTCAGATGACAAACCGTATAACTCCATATATAACGTAAGGTTATGTATATAACCAAGTTCTGTGAATGCTAGTGACGCTCAGCATCATAATGCATATATCTCGCTTCAGTGGATATGCACTGAATAGATTTCAAAATGTACCTTTACATACCAACATCCGTCTGACCACACCCCCATCTGCTGCCTACATAAGCAGGGGTGGGGCCACACACTCATCTCCTTCCCAACAAATTTCACCACAATGAAAGATCAAGGGCCGCAGTGGCGCCTAGATGCTGAGCGTCACTAGCATTCACAGAACTTGGTTATATACATAACCTTACGTTCTGTTTCATGCTAGCTTCCGCTCAGCATCATAATGCATAGCAGGAGCTGAGCGGGAGCTAGAAGCTCGACAAATGTACCCCACTGAAGCCCCCCACAACCATCAGAACCGGGGAGGACCGAGCCCCCCCGACCCTCCCTAATGGAGGGATACCCTCCCTATTGGAGGACGGGAGGGAGACGGATCCGACCGTGCAAAGAGGAACTCGAGCAACTCAACGCACAGGGTGAGCAGACCGTGGCTTGACCCCACGACTACGCACACGCACAACCCGCATGCCACCAGGGAATGAACGGAAGGAACAAACCTTGTTACTGCCCCCAAAATCACGGGGTCAAGAGCAAACTCAACCCCGTGGCAAGGCCGTAGCAGCGGAGCGCGAAGGAAGACCCAGACCCACTGAAGGGACTGGATCCCCCGGAAAAAGGGGGGCCCGGAGAGGTCAATGACGCCAGGCATCAAGACCCCACCAGGCGGTCACTTAGTGACACCGCCCCCCACATCGCCAGCGTATTCGGACAGGGCCCCTCCAAGAGCGGGCCCTTTCCCCCCATTAGTACGCCGCCTGGCACATTGACCCTGCAACACAGGCAATCAGCATGGCCGTAAGCACTCAAGGTTAACCAACGGAAGCAGGCAGCGCACCGGGGAAACCAGGCAACAGGCTGTAGACCTGAGCCTGGAGCACTGCGGGCGAGACAGGCGCCAAAGGGGTCAACTGAAAACAGCACCCCGGCGGAAGGGGCGTACGCTGGCATTGTTGCGCACCATGACAAAGCCTCCACCAAAAAACCCCGACCCAGAGGGGTCGAGGCAGAGAAGGCTGACACGATTGGCAGACGTCATGAACGTGCAGGGGCACACTCAACCGGGTAACCCGGGAGTTGACTCTGCTCCAACACACCAGGGAATCAACCACCCTCTTGGTACCACATGCGGTGGTTGTTCCTATAACCCCTCAAGAAAAAACTCCAAAAAACACACCTGCGGGTATACACTGGCTATACCGCAGTACAAGTGTTTCAGTTTTCAAAAAAGGGTTATTCCAGGCCTACGGGTCGACGAAACATTACTTCGGACCGGGCCCGGCGGCTCGGGAAGCACACAGGGTTACCAGAGGAGGTCCAAAAGACCACCCCAACAGCCCCCTCTTCGCCACGCATGAGAGAGGAGCGAAAAGAATGGAGAACCAGCCCTAAGCCTACTGCACTTGGTATTCCCAGGCGGTCTCCCATCCAAGTACTAACCAGGACCGAACCTGCTTAGCTTCCGAGATCGGACGTGTTCAGGTTGGTATGGCCGTAAGCCATTACGATAGTGCAGAGTACAACATGTACCCAACAAAGGGTCTCCATAACGCCTAACCCTGTGACACCCGGGCCGACCCGGCATTTTTCCCCCCGAAAAAAGCACAAGTCCCTCAGGGTACCAGAACAGCAGATCTGCATCCCCGGTGGACAACGGGTTAACTGACCTGGACCAGCGCGACCAGAACCAGTCCCGTGCCCTAACCACGCCGACATGCCCACTCCAGAAGAGGGGGTAGGTATGCGTGTCGATCTAAAACATGAAAAGAGGGCGCCACCCAGACGGTCCCATTTGTACCGCGCTCAGTGGCCCACCCCAAGGGCATGAGACCCCTCTACCTATGTTCTGATCTATTCCGTTAACATCCCCCAGATATGAATGAGAATTCATTGAGACAACCTAGTAAACCAGAGACAAAACTCCATCCCAGTTGCCCTATAAAAACGCTGTTTTAATAACGAGCAACCAAGGCGCACTTAGCCCCCTGCGTGATTCTTAACAGAAACACCCCGAGCCAGCACTATGTACGCGTCGAGACCCAAACACATCAATGGATAGTCTAGCAAGACACCAGACATTGTTCCTCCAAGTCGCCTGGGAGAACGACACGGAGCCGTCGTGCTTCATGTTCCTTCCTCTTTTTATTTAAAAAAGAAAGAAACACAAACTGACATGAATCCCACGTGACGCAGCTGAGGGTAAATTTTTTTTAACATTTTTACATCCCGCCACCCTCGCCACAGGGAGGAGACGGAAATCCCCAGAGAGACTTCCCACGCGAGCTGTATAGATTGAAAAGAATATATTGCAACATTGAGCTATGTAACACTTGGGTTAGGGCTCTCCGAGGAGGAGGCACTGAACCAATACACACTCCATAATCGAATTGAATCGAATACACACACAATAGAGCAGAACTCCTTTTTTGAAGTTCTACTCACCTTGACAATCTGAGGAGGAGGCTCTGAACTCTGAGGAGGCTCCCTCACTGGGAAGGAGAGTCCGAACTCACAGAAGGCACTTCTCTCTGAGGAGGAGCTTCGTGAGGAGGAGCTCTGACAACTCCCTGAAACAGATCCATAACATGGACCTGAACAACCCACGGAAGTCTTACCACTAGAGACGCGCTCAGTGACGTACTTTATGGCGGGGGAATTTCCGCGGTGCACACGCCCAATCTTCCAGGGCATGGGACCAGGAAACCCCCCCCCCCCCCTCTTACCCTGTAACGTGCCGAACAGCAACGTGACAGAAACCTTGAAGAACAGGAGGTTTTAACCCCTGACCAATCAGAAAAGGGGAGGAAATTATTACCAGTTCACCCCTTTACGACCCCTCACCCATGATACGATGTAATGACAAGTAGAGCATGACTCAGTCATAGCCTGCTACATGAAGCATCGAACAGCCTCACATAGCTCATGTGATAACCTGCTACCTGAGTTTTACTAAGGAAAAACACAGAACAGAGAGGGCTCCTTTAAGAGCCCCAGTCCAGACTTACACATGTGCTTCTGTGGGCCAAACCTAACCCAGTTGTAGATCACAAAGACACACACAACCCTTCATCACAACAAAAAATGGCACAGTACACTCCTACTACAGAGGAACGCCGTTTTTCATAACGAGAGAAGACAGAAGTCCTCGATTATGTATTGGCCACAGGCCTTGCTAAGCACACATGATAAGTGACCAAACAACCTTTTCTTTAGGAAAAAATAGTTTCTCAAGCGGAAAGCACAACCCCAGCAATTAAGCTGAGGGTTACATCGTATCCCCACAAACACAGTGACACAATATATTGTAACCAAACATGTCTGAGAGGAGGGGGGGGAAGCCCCAGGGAACCGGGGGGTCACCCCTCCTATCTTACCCTTGATACGACCAAGGCGAACAGGCACCTCTGTTAATGTGTGAACATACTGTTCATTGTCATCACAAGCTGAGAAAAAGATTCATTCCTCAATCACATGTCACTAAGCATAGCTTTACAGGTTTAATTAACCCTCTTAGTTGTGAGTTCACCCACGGTACAACGTTACAAGAACACACATGTTCTCATCACAACCAAACCAGTTCATTTTTACACACGTAAAAAACAACGCCGATTTACTACAGAGAGAAGCTATACCAGTGACAAGACAATTCACACACAACACGAGTCGTATCCTCAATGTATTGCAGCAACACATGTTTTGGAAACATCGTTATTACAAAACATTTAGAAGGGAAGAAAAGAAGAAGTGTTTAAAGTCCGGAGGACTCCTACCTTCACCCAGAACGCAGGCCGAGAGAACAGCAACACTGGTTAACAGGACACCGAGTTGAACCCAGCATCTCCTGCGCCGGTGACGAGGATATGTCCGCAACGCCACCCAGCCGCCGTTCTCCATGTTGACGAAGTCCTCGCTGGCACTGGTACCCGGGTGTAGGGTCGACTAACATCCCCTGTCAAAGATGACGTCGTAGTCAGAGTGTTTTAAGGCATGTTATAGTCACAGTATCGTATCAACAGTGTAGCATTAATGTTGTGAAGGATCAGATTAAACCGAATATATATATTTATTTATATATATATATTTAAATGGTGTTTGTATATCGTTTGATATCCCCTGTATATTCCTTGTACAATATGCACTGAATATCCCTTTAGTCTACTAAACAGCCCATAATAGTTTCATTCTACCATTGGACGAGAACCTGGCGCCAGGTTGCCATACCCCTAGGTTCAAGTTCAATCGTGCCGCCCAACATGTCGTGGCAAGCCCCGGTTCCGCGCAGGAATACGTCTGGCGAAATACGAATGGTACTATTTGTTCATAGCGCATATATATATGGCGCAAGTAAAGTAGAACCTTTCTTTTAGTCCAGTTCTTTACCCTCCAACAGAGTGACAGACGCGAAGCCTCACCCACGACGCACGTGTGGTGTAGTAAGGCCTACTTGGCCTCAGAATAGGCATTGAGATATCGGGTGGATTAATAGTTGAATAGTCATAGTTTGGCACTATACCGTCGAGTTGGACGTATTCTATTAAGCTAATAATAGTCTATTTATGTATGGTGCATCGTTCAGTTAGAGTTCTAAAGTTATCAGTACCCCCATCGTTCCTGACGTTATCTGGATGCTTAACCAGGCTGGGCAGACCCCTAGTGGTGCTTGCATCCGAGGAGCTCCGGGCCAGGGCGACTGGACCTGTATATTGGATTACTCTACCCGGACGACGGCGAGCCTTCCACGGCTTGGATTATGCTTTGGGTGCTTTGATTATTCCATGGATAACGGCCAACACTGCGGAGTGTTGGAACTACCCCCCGGAGAGGACTCCAGGTGAGACGGCGCTCTACACCAGTGAGGTCGCCTCACGTCTCTCCGTTGTGGACCGGCAGCTACCGTCCACCAGAGGGTCCAGCTGTATTCGTCTGCGGACCGAGGTTCTGTGGGCACCGTGTTCAAGACTTTGAATTCTCCCAAGAAACCGTCGGCCAGATGGGATACCGCCAGCGGCTTCTCTAACCCCCCCCTCCTACTGTCTTACAACCAGCGGGACCCCCCCCCCCCCTTAGTGTATCCAGCTATAATCATTTAAGTACCATCGCTATAGTTTCCTAAATATCCAGGTTGTATACTTACTCCCTGCGTAACCAGAGATTGGACATTCAATGTTGATTTACCTACGAATACTCATTTGCCATACAAGTGCATATTTCAAATCATAAGTGTAAACAAGTGAACGTTGTATATACCTTTTGCTATATTAAATATTCGATTTGTACATTTGTGTGGATTCGTTTCATCAGGTGGGAAAGTGTTCATCATACTTATATCATGTACTGGATGGCCAGAAGTTAAAGTACAAGAGGTAGTGGTATTAAATACCATATCTAACAATACAGTCAGGGAATTGTACCCCTCAGTTACAATTGGTCCTTCGAGCCGGAGGGTAACTAGTGTAATATTAATATAGTGTTATTAATATTGAAATGGCCTATGATGAACACTCCACGAAACGGTCCTCCTAACCTAGAACGCCCGCGGCGCAGACGACAGACACCTCAGTACTTAGAGGCTTACACTGTCAGTCAACTACCTAGCCTTCGACAAACGGTAAACGCGGTAAAAGTAGAAAGTAAAATTATGTCTGACCTTAACGACCAGGTTTCCCCGACCACAGAGGCCCTAGTAGGTCCTAATGTAACTGACCAAGCTCACGGTGGGGACCAGGAGGGAGCGGACATGCCTTTACCCCCCGCCACTATCCAAGAAGTAGTCCCCGACCAGCCCCGGGAGGAAGACAACCCTACAGAGAGAGAACTCTGCACGGAAGAAGAGGAGGAGAGCGCCGAGGAAATAGAGCTCCAGGACTCCCCAACGAGTACCCCCAGGAGCGGCTCACGCAGGAGCGGCTCACCTCCACAACCGCCCTCCCCCAGCGAAGCGGAGAGGATGCTACAACAGGCGTTCCTCGTCAGCCTGACAGCCTCTACCGAACGCGATCGACTTCAGGGGGGCGAACGCGACCGTCTCCAGGCACAACAACGGAGCGAGGAAGAGCGCACACGCCTGGAGATGAGACGCCTTCAGACAGAAGAGAATATGGCAAGAGACCGGGCCGACGCCCAGCGCGCCGCTGCCGGTGCCCAAAGAGAAGCAGATCTCACCAAGCGCGAAGTCGAGCGCGACAAGTTACAGGCGCAGCTAATGGAGCAGCTGATCCGCAAGGCAACACCCTCTCCCTCCGCCAGGGGTTCAAGGAACTCGTCGAGACAACAGTCAAGGGCAGCGTCTCCTCAACGAGCAAGCGACCCTGAACTTGACCAACAGACCGAGCCTAGACCCCCCGCAGACCCCCTTCCCAGACCGGTCCAAGCGAGACCCAGCTACAAGGAAGGAGCGGCATACACTGCGGAGAAGCTAAATAAACGATTACAGGATCTGGAAGATCTGATAGAGGAAGAAGAGGGAGAGGAGGAGAACCAAGCCCGACGACAGCACAGTACTCCACCGGACCAGGAGGTCCAGTACAGTCCAGGCTGTACCCCCGCGGCGCTGCGCTACAGACCCCCGACTCTATTCACGGGTGAGCACGACGCACGACCAGCCCCGAGGAATAGCACCTGGACCAGCGGGCCATGGTACCCTGTCAGTACCAGCCCACAGCGAGGCGCAAGAGGGGACTCGCCCAGGAGGTCTCTCCCCCAACGCTCGCCGATGTATCAGCCATCCACGGCGTCATACATTGCCACGCCGTCATTTCCAGACTTCGCCTATGAGAGTCGAGCACAGTACACGGAGCTCCGGATGTGCTTAGAGACAATGATGGTGGATGTCGCTGATGAACGCCACAAGTATGCAATATTACTGAAGCACCTGAAAGTACCGCGAGCGCACAATATAGCGCTAGCCTATGCCACCTCTTCGACACCATACACAGCGGCCCTAGCGGCGCTGGACCAGAGATATGGACGTATATGGGATTACGTAATCCAAGAGATAAGGCATATTGATCGCCTACCCCCAGCCACAGACAATCGCTCATTAGACGACCTGTCAATCAAAGTGCAGTCCCTGGTAGGGATGCTGGGAGCGCAACGGGAAAAGGGCATGCATGAGCTATACGCCAACTCTAACGTCGAGAGGATTTTGGAGAAGCTGCCACCCGCAAGACAGGAGCGTTTTAGGCGGCAGAGAGACTACCGGGATCCCAACGGCCCCGAGCCATCCCTCCTTGATCTAGCCGACTTCCTGGCGAGAGAAGTCAGCAGCTTACGACTGGATACCTTCGGGCGGAGCACGCCAAGCTCCAGAGAGGGACCCAGGAGAATAAATGATGGAAGAAGATCGGTGACTGTCATGCACCAATCAGAGTCAGTACCGAGCAGTAAGAGTCACAGCACCCCCTCGAGAAAAGAGAAGTGGAAGATAGCGTGTCCCTACTGTGAGAAAGAACACTGGCTGTCACAATGTGACCTATTCACAAAGATGAATGCAGAAGAAGTGAGTCAATGGATAAAGTCCAACAGGCGCTGTTACCGATGTGCGCGGCCACACATGGCAGCCGAATGCCGCCTAAAGAAAAGGTGCAGTCGGTGCGATGGAGCCCATCTAGATATACTACACGACAGTAACAGAAGACAGCCTCCACCTGCACCATCGCGCGGCACCAAGGCAAGTGTCATGTACATTGACCCCGCCAGCAGCAGCGGCGCCCAAGTGCTCTGTGACATTGAGCTACCAAGATAAAGTCATGGACACTTACGCCGTCCTTGATGACGGGTCAGAGAAGACCCTTCTGCTCGCGTCCGCTGCGGCCCAGCTGGGACTGCGGGGGAGCAAGAACGAAATGACGATTCGGACAATAAGAAGAGATTTAAAGACGATAAAGGGCGAGAATGTCTCCTTCACTATCGCAGCAAACGGGCAGCCAGAGCGACGGTACAAGATTACAAATGCTTTCACCAGCCAAGAAATAGGACTATCGCAGTACACCTACCCTGTCGCCAAGTTGATGGATAAATATGTGCACCTGCGCCAATTACCTATCCCGCTCATAGACGGCGCTACCCCGACCCTGCTGATAGGCTCCGACCATGCAGAACTCATAGTCCCGATTGACCGGGTCCATACAGGACCCCGAGGCTGTCCTGCAGCAGTCGAGACCCGCCTAGGGTGGACCCTACAAGGCCCCCTCGCTAAATCTCTCAACCGAACAGCAGCCACTAGCTGCCTCCACTCCAGAACGACAGAAGAAGACACCACTCTCCTGCAGCATGTCGAGAGGCTATGGACACTAGAGACAATGCCCTTTAAGAACGAAAAGAAAGATATTCATTCTAAAGAAGACATTTACGCCATCAACCTACTCGAGCAGGGGACAAAGAGAGTCACAGTCGGCGGAGTGATGAGATACGCAACTCCACTCCTGAGGCGAGAGGGAATGCCCACCTTTCACGCAAAGAAAGACGCCACGGAGCGCTATCTATTGAACACGGAGCGGCGCCTAGCCAAAGACCCCGCTCAAGAGAGTGTGTACCGCGCTGAGATTGAGAAGCTAATCACAGCGGGACACGTAACAAAGATTGACATTAAAGAGGCCGATCAGACGACCGAATCATGGTACGTGCCGCATCACAAGGTCCATCACAACGGCAAGGATCGCATTGTGTTTAACTGCAGCTACCAGATCGGATCCCAAAATCTGAATAAAGAGCTCTTGCCCGGCCCCACACTCGGCCCCTCCCTACTAGGCGTGCTACTGCGCTTCCGCCAGGACAAGGTGGCTATCAGCGGGGATATCAAAGGGATGTTCTTGCAGGTGAGACTAGTAGAGGAGGACAAGCCCCTGCTGCGGTTCCTATGGAGAGAGAGGATCGGAGATGAGAACCCAGCCATCTACCAGTGGGAAGTACTCCCCTTCGGAACCACATGCAGCCCGTGCTGTGCTACATTTGCACTACAGAAACACGTCGCAGAGGACCCAACAGCAGATGAAGAGGTCCAACACAGTGTGAAGAACAGTTTCTACGTGGACAACTGTTTACAAAGCGTTTCGACTCAAGAAGAAGCCGAGGCTCTCCTAATCAAGTTACGCGCCTCCCTGATCAAAGGCGACTTTGATCTCAGGCAGTGGGCCAGCAGTGACCCGCACGTATTGCGCAGCCTCTCCCCCGCGGACAAGGCTGCCAGCAGCGAGACCTGGATGGCGACCATCCCAGGAGAAGCCCAAGAAATGACACTAGGACTAGTCTGGCGCTTCAAAACAGACTCGCTCCACTATAGACACAAACCCTTGGCTCCAGAGCAGGGACGGTCGACGGCGATACCGACCACCAGACGGAGTGTGTACAGAACACTCGCCAGACAATATGACCCATTGGGATGTATTCTACCTTACACCACCAGGGCAAAGATGATTGTACGAGCACTATGGGACAAGGACCAGGGCTGGGACGACCCAATACCCGCACACCTTGCCTCAACATGGAGAGAGTGGGAGACGGAACTCCGCTCACTCCCCGGCATCAATATACGCCGCAGCTACTTCCCATCCACAGTGAGGCCAGAGACATGCGAGATTGATCTACACGTCTTCAGCGACGCCTCCGAAGTAGCCTATGGATCGGTGGCCTACTTGCGTGCCCAAGAGAAGTGAGGAAAGATACACACTGCTTTCATCCTGGCCCGCTCAAGAATAGCCCCACGTAAGCAACAATCTATCCCACGTCTAGAGCTCTGCGCAGCCCTAGCAGGAGCGCATCTAGCCACGTTAATCCAACGTGAACTCACCATTCCGGTGCACGGAACAATCTTGTGGTCAGATTCCACGACAGTACTCACATGGATCAAGTCTGATTCATGCAGATACAAAGTCTTCGTGGGAGTCAGAGTCACCGAGATTCAAGAGTTAACAGAAGCAGCGAGCTGGCGGTATGTGGACACCAAACACAACCCAGCTGACGTCATCACCCGGGGAATGTCTCTGGATGACCTAACCCGTCGCAACATCTACAGTGACGGACCAGAATTCCTCAAGCTCCCGGAAGGAGAGTGGCCTACGCCCACCCCACGGGAAGCAAGTAACGAGGAGGCTGAGAACAAGAAACCTATGTTCTGTGGACTGAGCACAGTCGCCTCCACAGACCCCAACATAGAGGACTGCATTACCCTAGCGAGTGCGCAGCAAAGAACATTCCTGCGGCACCACCCAGAGATTCAGTCCACCACTGACATGTCAGCAGCTGACTACGAAGAGGCAGAACTTCTTCTACTACAACGAGCCCAGAGAGACTCGTTCCCCGATGAGCTAGACTGTCTACAGGGAGGAAACCCCGTCCCATCAGACAGCAGACTGCTCCACCTGGCACCCGAGAGTGACGCCCATAATCTCATCAGAGTGGGTGGCCGCCTGCGGAGAGCCCCCAATCTACCAGATGATATTAAGTACCCGATCGTCTTGAACAGCCGTCACAAGGTCACAGAGCTGATCATAAAGAAATACGACGAGGATGTACACCACGCAGGAGCAGAGAGAGTCTTCGCGGAGATCAGACGTCGTTATTGGATACTGCAAGGCAGAGAAGCAGTACGGCGCTTCCAGCGAACCTGTCTAGACTGCCGTAAGTGGCGCGCGCAGCCCAGCATACCACGGATGGCTGACTTACCCCCCTGTCGCCTCCGAATCGGCGACAAGCCATTCCACTCCACAGGCATGGACTGCTTTGGCCCGTTGTATATAAAGAGAGGAAGAGGAACCGAGAAGCGGTGGGGTATTGTATTCAAATGCATGACCACCAGAGCGATACATATCGAGCTCCTTCCGACCATGAGCACAGACTCATTCCTTATGGCCTTCCGAAGATTCACATCACGGAAGGGAAAACCGTCTACATTGTTGTCTGATCACGGGACAAACTTTAAAGGCGGAGAAAGAGAGCTGAGAGAGAGCTTCCAAGCTATGGGCCCAGAACTTAAGACCCACCTCGCTCCATCCCAGATTGACTTCCAGTTTAATCCCCCGAACGCACCCCACTTCGGTGGAACCTGGGAACGAGAAGTACGTTCTATAAAGACAGCCCTGTACGCCGTGCTTGGGGCCCAGACTGTGGCGGAGGAAGTCCTAATGACAGTCCTCACGGAGATCGAGGGAGTATTGAACTCAAAGCCCCTCGGTTACGTCTCCAGTGATGTAGCAGATGTCGACCCAGTCACCCCCAACACACTCCTAATGGGGCGGCTGGACCCCGCGCTACCCCAGACAATGTACAGGCCTGAAGAAGCGAACGGCCGAAGAATGTGGAGGTACAGTCAAGTACTAGCTGACAAGTTTTGGAGCAGCTTCCTACTCCACTACCTACCGTCCCTACAGACCCGCCAGAAGTGGGTAAAAGAGAGAGACAATTTGACAGAAGGAACAGTCGTCATGATTATTGACCAGTCACTACCCAGAGCTATGTGGCCGGCTGGCCGCGTAAGCAAAGTGATCACCGGTGCCGATGGCAAGGTCCGAGCAGCTGAAGTACTCGTCCAAGGGCGCACTTACACACGTCCCGTGGCGAGGCTCATAGAACTGCCCCGACTCCCAGATACTGTCGATGATGACCATGACCCCATGACTTTGTGAGTTGACTGACCCTTACAGCGGACCTTGAGTGGTAGACAGTGCGGTTAATCTGTCTCTGCTTAGCTAATTAGGTGGGACTAATTAGGGGGCGGCTGTTGTGAAGGATCAGATTAAACCGAATATATATATTTATTTATATATATATATTTAAATGGTGTTTGTATATCGTTTGATATCCCCTGTATATTCCTTGTACAATATGCACTGAATATCCCTTTAGTCTACTAAACAGCCCATAATAGTTTCATTCTACCATTGGACGAGAACCTGGCGCCAGGTTGCCATACCCCTAGGTTCAAGTTCAATCGTGCCGCCCAACATGTCGTGGCAAGCCCCGGTTCCGCGCAGGAATACGTCTGGCGAAATACGAATGGTACTATTTGTTCATAGCGCATATATATATGGCGCAAGTAAAGTAGAACCTTTCTTTTAGTCCAGTTCTTTACCCTCCAACAGAGTGACAGACGCGAAGCCTCACCCACGACGCACGTGTGGTGTAGTAAGGCCTACTTGGCCTCAGAATAGGCATTGAGATATCAGGTGGATTAATAGTTGAATAGTCATAGTTTGGCACTATACCGTCGAGTTGGACGTATTCTATTAAGCTAATAATAGTCTATTTATGTATGGTGCATCGTTCAGTTAGAGTTCTAAAGTTATCAGTACCCCCATCGTTCCTGACGTTATCTGGACGCTTAACCAGGCTGGGCAGACCCCTAGTGGTGCTTGCATCCGAGGAGCTCCGGGCCAGGGCGACTGGACCTGTATATTGGATTACTCTACCCGGACGACGGCGAGCCTTCCACGGCTTGGATTATGCTTTGGGTGCTTTGATTATTCCATGGATAACGGCCAACACTGCGGAGTGTTGGAACTACCCCCCGGAGAGGACTCCAGGTGAGACGGCGCTCTACACCAGTGAGGTCGCCTCACGTCTCTCCGTTGTGGACCGGCAGCTACCGTCCACCAGAGGGTCCAGCTGTATTCGTCTGCGGACCGAGGTTCTGTGGGCACCGTGTTCAAGACTTTGAATTCTCCCAAGAAACCGTCGGCCAGATGGGATACCGCCAGCGGCTTCTCTAACCCCCCCCTCCTACTGTCTTACAACCAGCGGGACCCCCCCCCCCCCTTAGTGTATCCAGCTATAATCATTTAAGTACCATCGCTATAGTTTCCTAAATATCCAGGTTGTATACTTACTCCCTGCGTAACCAGAGATTGGACATTCAATGTTGATTTACCTACGAATACTCATTTGCCATACAAGTGCATATTTCAAATCATAAGTGTAAACAAGTGAACGTTGTATATACCTTTTGCTATATTAAATATTCGATTTGTACATTTGTGTGGATTCGTTTCATCAGGTGGGAAAGTGTTCATCATACTTATATCATGTACTGGATGGCCAGAAGTTAAAGTACAAGAGGTAGTGGTATTAAATACCATATCTAACAATACAGTCAGGGAATTGTACCCCTCAGTTACAATTAAGCTAACAGCCGTCCGACTGATAGCAACAAGCTAACGTTTACTAGCCTGGTAAACACAATGAGCTAGCGCCGCAGCTAACAGCTGACTGGCTAACACAGTAGGCCACAAACTAGCACGCCAGCTAAACAGCTATCACCTGAACTGTACTCAACGACATAACAAGCCACACTTCAGACAGGCCGCTGTCCAAGTCCCTCCCCATCCTAAGAGAAAAAGAAATGTCAAACACAGTTTTCAACAGTGATTTACCAGACATACAGCGGAGCCAGCACAATTCCCATCCGGGCTGCAGCCGACTTTGAGCATGGAACTCCCGATAAAGAAGATCCTATGCCCACATTTCCTCGTTAGGGTGTACTTCCACATTTATGTGAAAGATGGGGCCTGCACGGGACAGAGAAGCATTTGCTCGTCCAGAGAATCCTGGGTTCACCAGGTCCTGGTCGCGGCCCACTAGGTTGACCGTCATGGGCGTCAGACCAAGATCCTCCGTCCGCCGCTTAAGAAGCCGAGCAGAGGACCCCTAGTCCGGAGTCTGCATTCGTAAAATTGTCAGATAACCCCCATAGCATAAGCAGACAACCAGTGCTCGCAAGCAAAACAGTACTTACCCCACCCTGGAAGCAACCGCTTTCTCACAACAGCTGGTGCTTCCCACAGTCCAGCTGTATGGCCGGAGGGCCAAACCCATCCAGCCGCAGCAAGGAGGACTGCAGTTGTGGAGCATGTCAGCGGCGCAAGCCCCTAATACGAAAAAGCCGGTGGAGGTCAGAAACACTCCAGTGACGAAGACAATATCACCGTATTTTCTCGAAAATAGTGAGAGAGAAAATAAAGATATAATGTCAATGTATCTCCTTGTTCTTCTGTTTTCCTTTCTTAATACTTTCTTCCTCGCCAAGTGATTGGTATACAGGCACTATCATGTGGATGAAATTTGAGAAGGAGATGAGTGTGTGGCCCCACCCCTGCTTATGTAGGCAGCAGATGGGGGTGTGGTCAGACGGATGTTGGTATGTAAAGGTACATTTAGAAATGTATTCAGTGCATATCCACTGAAGCGAGATATATGCATTATGATGCTGAGCGGAAGCTAGCATGAAACAGAACAGTATTTTCAGACCTTATTATCTAAAGATGGTAAGTTAGAGTGTTATGTAAAGACAGTAGAGGCTGAGTACTTTATTATCTAAAGATGTTAAGTTAGAGTGTTATGTTAATTTATAATTAAAGACAGTAGAAATTGAGTAATTTATTATCTAAATATGGTAAGTTAGAGTGTTGTGTTCATAGTTAAAGACAGTAGAGATTTTGTACTTTATTATCTAAAGATGGTAAGTTGAGTGTTGTGTTCATAGGTAAAGACAGTAGAGGCTGAGTACTTTATTATCTAAATATGGTAAGTTAGAGTGTTGTGTTCATAGTTAAAGACAGGAGTAGAGGTTGAGTACTTTATTATCTAAAGATGGTAAGTTAGAGTATTGTGTTCATTCATAGTTAAAGACAGTAAATGTTGAGTACTTTCTCGTCATATAATCACATTCACACTTCCAAGTGTTTTGGATTGACATTACAACTGCAAACACATCAAAACTGAGTTATATCGCTCTTCATTTGAAAGGGTTCAGTTGACCTGTGAGTGTTTCCAGGGGTTTCTTTGAGAGGGAGGCTGGGTCTTGAAATGGTTCAGTTGACCTGTGAGTGTGTTTCCAGGGGTTTCTTTTAGAGCGTGAGGCTGGGTCTTGAAATGGTTCAGTTGACCTCTGAGTGTGTTTCCAGGGGGTTATTTTAGAGAGCGAGGCTGGGTCTTGAAAGGGTTCAGTTGACCTGTGAGTGTGTTTCCAGGGGTTTATTTTAGAGAGCGAGGCTGGGTCTTGAAAGGGTTCAGTTGACCTGTGAGTGTGTTTCCAGGGGTTTATTTTAGAGAGCGAGGCTGGGTCTTGAAAGGGTTCAGTTGACCTGTGAGTGTGTTTCCAGGGGTTTATTTTAGAGAGTGAGGCTGGGTCTTGAAAGGGTTCAGTTGACCTGTGAGTGTGTTTCCAGGGGTTTAATTTGGAGAGTGAGGCTGGGTCTTGAAAGGGTTCAGTTGACCTGTGAGTGTGTTTCCAGGGGTTTCTTTGAGAGCGAGGCTGGGTCTTGCGAGGCCTGCGACAGCTCCTGTCTAACGTGTGACGGGACCAGGTCTCAGTGTTTGTCCTGTGCTGACGGCCACTTCCTGGAGGCCGGCCTGTGTCGACTCAACTGCTCCCTGAGGACCTACCCTGGGGATGACGGCACCTGCCGACGCTGCCCTCCCCACTGTGACGTCTGCTCAGATGACCGGACCTGCTTCAGTGAGTGTCTTTTTATTTGATCTTTTATCTAACCTTTGTTTTTACAGGGAATTTGTTTTTCATTGGTTACAAAAGACAATTACAACAGAATCAAAATTTGGAAATAAAACAGAACTGAGTTTAAAAAAAATTTAATTTGTTTTCCATCTACAAATCAAAATCCTCAAGAAAACTTTACATGGCCAAGTAAAACCCGGATTGTGCCTTTAACATACCATCACTCCACCCTCCTCTCAGAATGCAGCTTCCTCTACCTGATGCTGAAGGGTGTGTGTAAGGCCAGCTGTCCCATCGGCTACTTCGAGGACATGGAGGAGGGCAGCTGCGGTCGGTGTCATCCCTCCTGTAGCAGCTGCTCAGGGCCCCTGGCGGACGACTGTGAATCCTGCTCTACCTTCACACCCAAACTGTACGAGGGCACCTGCTCCAAGGACTGCCCCACCAGCACCTATTATGAGACCACTGCTACAGAATGCCAAGGTCTTTTTCATTTCTTCATTTAAACGTGATTTGACCAAGCAGGTCAATTAAAGCGATATTTTACCTCTGACCTATTTGAAGGTGCTGTACGGTACGGCACCTTCTGGAGTGTAAATATAGTGTAAAAAACTACTTCTAAGACTAAACAATAATACACTGCATGGACTATAACGTTTATTATGACTGATATATATATATTATGACTCTCACCTGCACCTTGTGTATACTGTTTACTTTTACTCATAGTATAAAGCCAGATTATTATTATTCTTTATTGCCTAGTTATTGTAATGTATATTATGACCGATAGGGCATACAGACCCTCATCTGCACCTTTGTTTACACTGTATTTTTATATTCAGATTACATTTTATTGCCTATATTTATGTCTTTCTTCTATTACCCTGCCCATGCCTGTATCTCCCCTCCCCTGTGCTGCTATGACGTCCAAATTTCCCATAGATCAATAAAGGAATATCTTATCTTATATCCTAAAAAAAGTGATTAGTTAGTAAGGGAGTTAATGGGACTCATGGAAGTAAGGTGTTAAATAGTGCTCATGTTTTAGCAAAGATAAATATCCAATTCTTGTTCACAGTGATGACGGCCTGGCAGTAGGGGATTGGGATTATAAATAAAATAGACTAAACTATAGAGGTGGGAAACACAGTGACACTTGACACAGAATCAGATTTTAAGCAAGAAAGCTCAAGTTGTCTCTGTACATTTAAACCAACTACATCGGAACCAACTCTATAAAGTTATACAATGTATTATATAGGGCTTTACCAGCTGGCTGATACGATTGAGAAGTAATGTATTCATAAATTATACATTGGGATACTTATAAGTAAATAATCATGTGATTACCACCCTTGGTTATGTGTGTAGAGTAACTTAACGAATTTGACAACAGTATTCATATTTGGTTATGTGCAGAGTGTCACCAGACCTGCGCAAGCTGCTCTGGCCCTGAGCCCAACCAGTGTACCCAGTGCGAGAAGGGTCTGGTGCTGGACCCCAACACGTTGCTGTGTGGGGTGACCGGCGACACGGACTGCCCGGCCAGGACCTACCTGCACGACGACCAGTTCACCTGCATGGCCTGCCACCGCCAATGCCAGTCGTGTGGGGGACCGGCGCATGACGAATGTCAAACTTGTGTCGTGCCTAAATATCTCCACAGTAAGCATTCGCTTTATTAATAACGTCTCATTTGATTTTCATTCTTGAAGTCAGACTGCAGTCGAAGAACGGAAATTGTAGGCTGTTGTTACCAAAAAGCATTCCTTTCATTTTCTTTATTCGAGGAATGGTCAACAAAATGTCATGTTTCATATTTAAGTCACTGATCAACAAAACATGTGAGATACTGCAAGTGTAGAGGTATGGAGGTGTAGAGGTACAGTGTGGAGGTGTAGAGGTGTAGAGGTATGGAGGTGTGGAGGTGTAGAGGTATGGAGGTGTGGATGTGTAGAGGTATGGAGGTGTGGAGGTGTAGAGGTATGGAGGTGTAGAGGTATGGAGGTGTAGAGGTATGGAGGTGTAGAGGTATGGAGGTGTGGAGGTGTAGAGGTATGGAGGTGTAGAGGTATGGAGGTGTAGAGGTATGGAGGTGTAGAGGTATGGAGGTGTAGAGGTGTGGATGTGTAGAGGTATGGAGGTGTAGAGGTATGGAGGTGTAGAGGTATGGAGGTATGGAGGTGTAGAGGTATGGAGGTGTAGAGGTATGGAGGTGTAGAGGTATGGAGGTGTGGAGGTGTAGAGGTATGGAGGTGTAGAGGTGTAGAGGTATGGAGGTGTAGAGGTATGGAGGTGTAGAGGTATGGAGGTGTAGAGGTATGGAGGTGTGGAGGTGTAGAGGTGTGGAGGTGTAGAGGTATGGAGGTGTAGAGGTATGGAGGTGTAGAGGTATGGAGGTGTGGAGGTGTAGAGGTATGGAGGTGTAGAGGTATGGAGGTGTAGAGGTATGGAGGTGTGGAGGTGTAGAGGTGTGGAGGTGTAGAGGTATGGAGGTGTAGAGGTATGGAGGTGTAGAGGTATGGGCAGGTTTAGGAAGAGCCCGACTTTAAAAGTTATCAATGAATGAATGGTTTATTTCAAACTATATGAAATAATCAAAGAATAACAATGAAAAGATCAAATGCAGATACAAAGATAATTTGCTGTCAAAGAAGAAAATAATAAAGTAAAGTAAAATAATTGTAAAAACTCAAAAAGGAATGGTTATTTGTCTTTCATTAAAAGTTTGAGGTATTTTGGTAACAATGACCCTTTGAATGTGTGTGTGTGTGTGCGTGTGTGTGTGTGCGTGTGTGTGTGTGTGTGTGTGTGTGTGTGTGTGTGTGTGTGTTGTCCAGATAGTACTTGTGTGAGTGAGTGTCCAGCAGGCACGTACAGCTCCAGACAGCAAGCTGACGGAACAGAACTGGGCTTCTGTTCAGCGTGCGGCCACGTCTGCTCCACCTGCACCGGAGCCTCGCCCAAAGACTGCCTCACCTGTGCCCCAGGTTACCTGCGCCTCCTCCACCTCTGTGTCTCCCATTGTCCCACGGGGTGAGTGACGCGCCGCTTCGTCACAACGCAGGAGACGTTCACCTAATGTTGTCACAGCTGTTGAATTACATATCTAACTGTACTTACATCAGATTAGCATATTTACTCAGTATGCCAACTTATTTACGTTGTATTATACTTTGTGCCGTACAATGATACAAATAAATATGAATAAAGATCCTGCTGTGTATCCTGCTAGGTACTACAGCGAGGGCTCCTGTTGTGCCAAGTGTGACCATTCGTGTGAGGTGTGCAGCGGGCCGGGACCCGAGTCATGCAGGGCCTGCATCCCTCCCCTCCTGGAACTGCAGGGCACCAGGCTGTGTGTGGAGCATTGCCCACAGCGCTTCTACCAGCTCGACCATCTCTGCAAGCAGTGCCACACCAGCTGCCAGACGTGTACAGGTGTCAAGAAATCATGTTCATCTATGTCTTCATCTCCATTAACACTAGGGGTGAAGCGGTACATGTTCGTACCGAACCGTTTCAGTATGCGCGCTGTTCAACCACTAAAGGGACGCACGTGCAGAACTTCTTTTGCGTGCAGAACCTCATTCAAAACTCCAAGTCCCCCCACCGTCCCAAAATATAACTTGCGCAAAGGCCAGATGTTATTCCTTCAGCCCACGCACACCACTGAGAGATGATGACGAGAGATGATGAGACAAGCCAGAGCTAGAAGACCTACCCCCCCACACACACACACACCCTCTCTCTCTCTCTGTGCATGATGAGGAATTGTTGCTAGATTGAGAAGGGGCTGCCTCTCGGAGCGAGAGCAAATTAATGAAAGTTTACGGTATGCTATATAGAACGGACATTCATACACAGAAAGACACCTCCGAACAAGGTGTGATAAACATGAAGCGATATATTTTCCTTGACATGAAACAGGAAATAGTAATCAAACCATTAGGGACCTGCATGATGCTTCTTTCTCTATCCATTATTCAATATCTACAAGTTTTACCCTGAGGGATGATTTACAATAGTGTTAAAACGTGTTAAAAACTGAAAAGTAGGCTACTTACATTCTTGGCGATATAGAATATTCGTTGACAGCCCTACTTAACAATAACTGCACACTATGTCACCAACGAGTGGAACATGGAAAGCCACATTCTGCAAACCTTCCCCCACTGCACCGAAATTAACCGTGACTTTAAAATTATAATAATATATTTGATTTGTAGAGGCGCTTTATAAAAATCGAGGTAAGTACTGAACGATGGTGTTTGTGTGCCGTTACACCCCTAGTTAACACACAATTTACAGCATCACACCCTTTTTCCAATCTCTGGCCCCATATCCTGCCACTGTACGTATATTTGCCATCCTTTGTGGGTCTTGGTGTAGTGCGTCACAGATAATGTCCTTGTGTTTGCAGATGCCACACCACAAAGCTGTTTGACATGTGACCGGGGCAGCACCTTGCAAGACAATGTGTGCTATCCGCGTTGTAAAGAGGGGCGGTATTTCTCAGAAGAGGTGAGCTCTGGATCAGATGTCAAGTGGGGTGACAGTGGGGCAGGAGGTAGAGCAGTTGTCTGATAATCCGGAGGTTCCCAGTTCGATTCCTGCTCCTCCCGGGCAGCATGTCAAAGTGTCAAAGCAAGACACCTAACCCCTAATTGCTCCCGATGAGCAGGTTGGCACCTTGCATGGTTGTCTCCGCCGTTGGTGTGTGAATGTGTAAAATGTGAGGAACAAATTGTAAAGCGCTTTAGATAAAAATACTTTAGACAACAGGAGTTGGTCCCAAGGCTCCACACTATGTGTGGCAGTGGATGCAGAGGATGAATTTCACCAAGGGGATTAATAAAGGTTCAACTTAACTTAAAAGTGGTTTTGCTGCGGTAAAAAGTTGGTATATTCATGACCAGTATGATCCAAGGATACCGGTGTCTCCCCAGAATATAAAGAGCCTGCCTGCCTGCCAGACGAAAGATCAAACCAGCTACCTACCTAACTAACTAACAATAGCAATTAAACATGCATCAAACACATTTATTTATACAATCAAGTACAGTATAAATCCAGTACAATCCATATTATTCCTGGTAAATTGTCATTGCAGGAGAGTTGTGAGCCATGTGACAGCTCCTGTAGACACTGTACCGGTCCCAGACCTGACCAGTGTCTGACCTGCCCCCCTGACCACGCCCTCCATGCGGTGGAGAACCGCTGTGCCCAGTGCTGCCAGGCCGGAGGGAACGCCACCACATGCTGCTCCTGTGACGTCCGATCAGGTACAATCTCATTCACATGGCGGCCATTTCGCTGATCACGCTCAGGTTGGATTCCTTTCCACCCTGTTCCCACCCAACCAGGAACAGGGTGGAAAGCAAGGAAACTATAAAAGAAGGAAGGGTCATCATGTCATCAGCATTCTATGCTTTGCTTGGTGTCAGACTTTGGTGCCCGTTCTATGTTCTATTAAAGCCTATATTAAAATTCTAAATATACAAGCTATCTGAGGAAATACCGCATTGTCCCGAATATAAGACGTTTTTTCCCCTAGAAGAAAATCTGCAAAAGGGGTGTTGTCTTATTTTCAGGGTCTAGACTTTTAAATATCATTATACAATCATTAATGATGCAGCCTTCTTGGCTGTGAGGTCTCATCCTGTGAGGAGGTCTCATCCTGTGAGGAGATCTCATCCTGGCCCCTGTGAGGAGGTCTCACCCTGTGAGGAGATCTCACCCTGTGAGGCAGTCTCATCCTGGCCCCTGTGAAGAGATCTCACCCTGTGAGGAGGTCTCATCCTGGCCCCTGTGAAGAGGTCTCACCCTGTGAGGAGATCTCACCCTGTGAGGAGGTCTCATCCTGGCCCCTGTGAGGAGGTCTCATCCTGGCCCCTGTGAGGAGGTCTCACCCTGTGAGGAGATCTCACCCTGTGAGGAGGTCTCATCCTGGCCCCTGTGAGGAGGTCTCATCCTGGCCCACGTGTGCCATCGGGTTCCCAACTCGTACAGTCTCCCCTCACACACAGCACCAGTGGCGCATTTATCATCAACACTTCGAACGCACCTTGCCTATGTTGAATAAAATGTGTTTTATTGTCATACTTTTCAGATAAAACGATTTTCTTTATAAAACAAGATTTTGTGTCTAAAAAAGTATTTTTCCAAAAATGAGCCATCTAGCGACACCTCCATTACTGCGGTGGCAAGGAGATACTGAACGTATCCAACGCAAGCGAACTAGCAACTGTTCCTGGTCATTGTTGCGCAAAATTGTCAATTATTGCCGTGTTTTTGGCTGTACTAATCGGTCGGACCGGGAAAAGCATTTGAAGTACTTCAGATTGCCAAAAGCTATTACAAATCAGGGAGAAGAGTGCAAAAAAGGAGGCGAACACCCCCTCTCCACTCCTCTGTCCTCTCCCGTCTGAACGAACTACCAAAGTACCGATCAGCATTTCGATCCAAACATTTGTACTAGTAGACTATTAGACTTTTTTTTTAATGTAAGATCAGTCGATCTAGTAACGTTATTGAATCGCCTACCTTGGCTTTCACTATACACATGACATGTCATCGATGAGCTGATACTGTGCCTCGCTCACCCATCCACACACCAGGCAATAGTAGGCAATAGGCATCCAACCATTTGTAAGATTTAAGGTCTTCATCTGTGTATGGGCTTGGTGACTGTAAATAACCCCAAGAATGGTTTATTATTTTTGAGTAATTACCTGTGTAATATTTGTGTTTAGGAATATTTACATTTACATTTATATATAATATGAATATCCAGGACCTTTTTGTTATTAGAATTGATAGAAGCCTGTGTGTGTGTGACTTTAATTTATGTAAATCCATGTCGCGAGGCAGTGTTTTCCGGTCGCTGTCACGGGCTTTTGTTGACAGTTTTACAGTGCATTGCGAGAGAAGGAATACGCAACAAGTTTTAATGGACCCGTATGAGGCCATATCTCTTACGGTGGGAATGTTATTGTTTTAAAAGGAAATGTAATACGATGTAAAAGGATAAATAAAACAGTGATTATACCATCAGTACGTTTATAAGCCACTCAATATACGGGGATCCGTTACAGTAAGAGATTCACCTCTCCAACCGGCAATCAACTGTCTGCTCTCTAACGAGATTACAACTAACCGTCTACTCTTTAACGGAGATTACAACGAAAAGGACGACCTCCATGAATAAAAGTACATTACGGATCTAAAGGAACACTTTTATGGATGGACAGGACTACTTTTACGGACAAAAGGGATATGAGCGTTGAGTTGAAGCGGTTGTGATAAAGGGAGCAACGGAAAAAGTCAAAACAATGGATGGATCTGGTGCTATTTTGCGCGACAAGGAAACAGACACAGAACAAGCTGTCAGACAAGAAAAAAAAGGGACATTGCAAAACAAAACAATGGATGGATCTGGTGCTATTTTGCGCGACAAGGAAACAGAAACAGAACAAGCTGTCGGACAAGAAAAAAAAGGGACATTGCAAAACAAAACAAATCTTGCTGATTATGAGGAAGATAATGATGCAGATTTAGTTAGGCTGTCAGAAAGAGTGCGAATCCCAACAGAAAAAATGCTAGTTTACCGTGAAGATGAACAGAACAAACGGGAAAAGAGACTTTTTAGTCTTTATGAACAGTGGAAAGCCCAAGCACGTGAAACACGGCAAGACCTCAAATCTGACAAAACAGATAATCAATTAGCACACCTTGCAGACAATTTGGAAAAAAGGAAATTTGACATCATGAAATTATATGATGAACTGAGAGTCCACGGCACGCCTGACACTGAGCTAAGGCGCAAAGTTGATGCTTGTGCAGCAGTAACGAGTGACATTGTCAAAATACTGAATGAGAGACTGACTGGTGTAAATGGAGAATACGATGCAGAACATGAAGGACAGCGCTTGCGTGAGCTAAGTAAGCCTCACTATGCCCGGTCCATTTTTAGTTCCTCTGCTTCAGAACTGTCTGGCAGTCATTATTCCACACACTCAAATGTTACAGTCAAGCGAGCAGAAGCAGCGGCAGAGTTAGCTGCAAAGGAGGCTGAATATAAGATGCTATTGGAGGAAAAGAGACAAAAGGAAAAAACCAGAGCTTTAGAGGAAGAACACAGGAAGGAATTGGATGAACACAAGGCAGAATTGGAAAGATTACAAGTTGAAAAAGGCTTAAAGGCTGCCCAAGCAAGATTTGAAGTTTACGACAGAGAAGTGAAAGAGGAGTCTGATGTTCGGTCTGCCCATGTCTCTCTGCCATTCAGCTCCAACCCCCCTGCAACAATGCACCCTTGCATAGCTGCCCCTCCATCTCCTCCTGTTGATGTAATTTGCCTAGCACAGGCTATCCAGGACAGCATTGCTATTAACAGACTTCCAATGCCGGAGCCTACCGTGTTTAATGGCAATCCAATTGACTTTGTTGAATGGAAGTCTTCATTTATGTCTCTCATAGATGGTAAAAACATTTCCCCTGCCGACAAGCTGCACTACCTCAAGAGATATGTAGGTGGTGCAGCTAACAAATGCCTAGAAGGGACATTCTATCGCAGCGACAGCGAAGCATACAGTGACGCTTGGAGCAAGCTCAACCAGAGGTACGGCCAACCTTTCATCATTCAAAGGGCCTTTAGAGAAAAGCTATCCACCTGGCCAAAAATACAGCATAAGGATGCGGAAGGGCTGAGGACCTTCTCAGATTACTTAAACGCCTGTGTGTAGGCCATGCCCCATGTAAAGGGTTTAAATATCCTAAACGACTGTGAGGAAAATCAAAAGTTAATACGGAAGCTGCCAGAGTGGATGGCCTCAAGTTGGAACCGGCAGGTGACAGCGCGTCTCAGGGAGGGAAAGGATTTTCCCAGCTTTGAAGACTTCGCCAAGTTCATGTCTATGGAGGCTGAAACTGCCTGCAATCCAATCACCTCCTTCTTTGCTCTCCATTCAGCTGAATCCAATCAAGACAGACTGAACACAAGGGTAAGCAAAGGAAACAAAGCTAGCGCTTTCAACACACAAACAGTGGTGGAAAATAATCAACAGACAACAACAAAAGAAAGGATCAAGACCCCTTGCATACTATGTCAGGATATCAGTCACCAGCTTTGCAAATGTCCAGACTTCATGAAAATGCAACTGGAACACAGAAGGACGTACGTCAAAGAGAAAAGACTGTGTTATGGATGTCTTAAGCCTGATCACAGCGCTAAGGAGTGCCGGCATCGCCACACATGTGACTCATGCAAAGGACGACATCCCACCTGTCTTCACAATGACAGCTACAATGAAAGAGCAAAAAGGGAGAATTCATCACGACGCAGTGAAATGGAACCAACACCTGCTCTGTCCCTCAACGTCACCAGTCAAGGTCAGTCAGAAAACAGCTCCATGATCGTGCCGGTGTGGGTGTCTAAAGATGAGAATCCATCCACAGAAAAACTTGTGTACGCTCTGTTAGATACACAAAGCGACACAACATTCATCGAGCAAGATCTATGTAAAGAACTACAGCTGACTACTTGCCCAGTCAAACTGAAACTCACTACCATGATGGGTGAAAATATGGTCTTTAAAAGTGAGCGGACATCTGGCCTGCGTGTGAGAGGATTCAACTCCATTGAGCACATCAATCTGCCTCCTGCTTACACCAAAGACTGCATACCTGTAAATAGAGAACACATACCCACACACGAAACGGCCAAAAGATGGCACCACCTCACAGCGATCGCAGACCAAATACCGCCTCTCCTCAGTTGTGAAGTGGGGCTACTGATAGGCTACAATTGTCCAAGAAGTCTTGTACCCAGGCGGGTCATAACAGGAACAGATGATGAACCCTTTGCCATTCTCACAGACTTAGGGTGGAGTATTGTTGGCTGTTCAACACCACACTCTCCACAACTGTCAACCGGTCACTGTCACAGAGTAACCGTGAAGGAGATGCCTGCAGTGACTCCAATGGATGCAATCAGAATCCTTGAAACGGATTTCAGAGACACTCAGGGAAACGACAAAATGGTCTCTCAAGAGGATTTGATCTTTCTAGACAAATTGAAGGAAAACATAAAGATAAACGAACATGGACATTACGAGATGCCACTCCCCTTCAGAGAGAGGCCATGCTTACCAGATAACAAGCAACTTGCTGCTGTGAGGCTCAGTCACCTGAAAAGGAAGTTCGATGGAAATGAAAGTTACAAGAAGGACTACACCAACTACATGAAGGACATCATCGACAGGGGTGACGTAGAGGAGGTACGTACTGAAGGCACCAATGGAGAAAAATGGTACATACCTCACCATGGTGTATATCACCCCCAAAAGCCTGAGCAGCTGAGAGTAGTGTTCGACTGCTCGGCAAAGTACAAGGGAAGTAGCCTAAATGAACACCTTCTCGCAGGCCCAGACATGATCAACAATCTCACAGGTGTATTGATTCGTTTCCGTCAGCATGGCATTGCACTGATGTGTGACATAGAAAAGATGTTTCATCAGTTTCACGTCTCGGAGAGGGACCGTGACTACCTACGCTTCCTTTGGTGGGAGAACGGCAACCTAAGCACCCCACCTCAAGAATACAGGATGAAGGTCCATCTTTTTGGAGCTGTATCTTCACCAGGGTGTGCAAACTACGGATTGAAGCAGCTCGCCAAAGAACACAGTCACACACACCCATTAGGGTCTCAGTTCATTACCAGAGACTTTTATGTAGACGACGGTGTTGCCAGTGTTGAGTCTGTTGAAAAGGCCATTCAAATGGCAAAAGAGGCACGTGAGCTGTGTGCAGAGAGAGGTTTACGCCTCCACAAATTTGTGTCGAACAACTGTGCTGTTCTCCAGAGCATTCCCTCAACAGAACTCGCCACAGACATTAAGGCAAAGAATCTCACATTCAACGACACAGCCCTAGAAAGATCATTGGGAATAAACTGGAATGTCGAGAGTGACTGTTTCACCTTTAAAGTCACATCAAAGAACCAGCCAGCGACACGGCGTGGCATCCTGTCATCTGTCGCCTCCATATACGACCCGCTGGGCTTCGTAGCTCCCTACGTCCTCAATGGAAAGAAGATTCTCCAGGAAATGTGCCATCAAGGAACAGGATGGGATGACCCGATTCCAGAGCAACTGAAGCCACGGTGGGAGAAATGGAAAGATGACCTTGCTAAGATGGAAAGGATACACGTAGCTCGCTGCTACCAGCCGGCTGGCTTTGGAAAGGTGATCAAAACACAACTACATCATTTCTCAGACGCCAGCACCACAGGCTATGACCAATGCACTTACATGAGACTGAAGAATGAAAGAGGAAACATTCACTGTGCTCTTCTTATGAGGAAAGCGCGCGTCTCGCCGCTGAAGATCACAACAATACCCAGGTTAGAACTTACCGCAGCAGTTGTCTCAGTCACTGTGAGCAATATGCTTAAAGAAGAATTAGGATACTGTAATGTAGAAGAGTTCTTTTGGACGGATTCAAAGGTTGTGTTAGGCTACATTAATAATGAAGCTCGCCGCTTTCACACCTTTGTGGCAAACAGGGTGCAGAAAATCCATCATGACTCAGACCCCAAGCAGTGGTTTCACGTACCTACTGATGAAAACCCAGCAGACTATGCATCCAGGGGGAAAACAGTAGAGGAGCTGCTCTCTTCTGATTGGTTCACTGGCCCTAGCTTTCTATGGAAAAAGGAGATAGAAATGCCAACCGAGGTGCCGTCAGAACTACCCGTCGGTGACCCAGAAGTCAAAAAGGCTCAGACCTTTCAGACAAAGAGCTCAGAACATGTCAGCCTTGTAGACCGACTGAACAAGTTTTCATCCTGGTCTCAGGCCATCAAGGCAGTGGCGCGTCTCCTGCGGCGTGCAAGAAAAGTCAAATCATGTGACCTCTCAACAGTTGATGAAAGACAAAGTTCAGAGAGACTCATCATCAAGGACATACAAAGCCAAGCATACGGAGATGAGATAAAGCTACTAAGCAAAGGACATCGGCTACCAAGACACATCAAGCTGCAACACCTAGACCCTTTCCTGGACACAGAGGGTGTGCTTAAGGTCGGAGGCAGGCTCAGCCGTTCATCTTTCCAGAGCACATTCAAACACCCAACTGTCATTCCTCAGAGATATCACATGACGAATCTGATCATCGCCCATCATCATGAAAGAGTGAAACATCAGGGTAAAGGCTTCACCATCAATGAAATTAGGTCCAGTGGCTATTGGATCTGTGGACTGAGCAGAGCTGTCGCAACCTACATCCGTCACTGTGTGACGTGTCGAAGGCTGAGAAGGCCTGTTGAAGGCCAACGGATGAGTGATTTGCCTGTTGAACGAACAGAACCCACGGCACCGTTCACATACTGTGGGATGGACTGTTTTGGCCCCTTTTTGACAAAGCAAGGAAGAAAACAAGAGAAAAGGTATGGGTTGCTCTTCACCTGCTTCTGCTCTAGAGCCATTCACATTGAGATGCTGGAAGACTTGTCCACAGACACTTTCATTAATGGACTGAGATGCTTCATTGCATTAAGAGGTGCTGTGCGACAAATTAAATGCGACCAAGGCACAAATTTCATGGGTGCAAAAAACGAACTGAATGCTGCTTTGAAAGAGTTGGACACAGACAGACTGAACACATTTCTCACAGAAAAGCAGTGTGACTTTGTAACGAATGCACCTCATGCCAGCCATGCAGGAGGCGTGTGGGAACGGCAAATAAGAACTGTGAGAAGCATCCTCAGTGCCACTCTGCTGCTCGCCCCTGGCAGGCTCAGTGATGCGTCATTGCGCACTTTCTTTTATGAGACCATGGCTATTGTGAACAGCCGTCCACTCACGGTTGATACTCTAAACAGCCCAAATAGTTTAGAGCCACTTACTCCCAATCACCTGATCACAATGAAATCCACTGCAGCCTTGCCTCCACCTGGCAAATTCGAAAGAGAGGATCTGTATGGACGAAAGAGATGGCATCAGGTTCAATACTTGACAGAACAATTTTGGAGTAGATGGAAAACGGAGTACCTCCACAGCATCATGACAAGACAGTACTGGCATAACACTAAAAGGAACCTGCAAGTCGGTGATGTAGTCATGGACAAAGATGACACCTTGCCACGAAGCCAATGGAGGCTTGGGAGCGTCTCAGAAGTCATTCAGGGCAAGGATGGACTTGTGAGACGGGTCAAGATCTTGCTTGGAGATAAGGGACTGAACCACAAAGGAGAGCGCAACGGCAGGCCCTCCATAGTGGAGCGGCCTGTCCAGAAATTGGTTTTATTGCTAGAAGCTGTTTAAGCACTATGCATTGATAACATGTGATATTGTTTTGAATTGAATTATATGTTTTGAAGGTTTACTTTTAGTAAAAAGAAAAAGAAAAACATTATAATTTGGTGGGAGTGTAAATAACCCCAAGAATGGTTTATTATTTTTGAGTAATTACCTGTGTAATATTTGTGTTTAGGAATATTTACATTTACATTTATATATAATATGAATATCCAGGACCTTTTTGTTATTAGAATTGATAGAAGCCTGTGTGTGTGTGACTTTAATTTATGTAAATCCATGTCGCGAGGCAGTGTTTTCCGGTCGCTGTCACAGGCTTTTGTTGACAGTTTTACAGTGCATTGCGAGAGAAGGAATACGCAACAAGTTTTAATGGACCCGTATGAGGCCATATCTCTTACGGTGGGAATGTTATTGTTTTAAAAGGAAATGTAATACGATGTAAAAGGATAAATAAAACAGTGATTATACCATCAGTACGTTTATAAGCCACTCAATATACGGGGATCCGTTACAGTGACGTTAGAGCAATTAACGTTAGATATTTTCACGATAACGGCAGTTGGTTGAGTTAATTTATTATGTGCGACCACCGCAGAGCACTAACGTTAGCTAACTTAACGTTATAACTTAGCTAAGCAGTGTTAGCTTAAAGACGTGTTTCACCATGTTAGGCTAGGCAGCTGTATGCTAACGTTAGTCATTGTGAGATGAATAGAGATTGTCGACTGTTAAACAAAACCTACCGTGCTGTTTTTATTGGGAACAAAGTCCTTTCTGTTGGTATTCTTAATCCACTTCTGGCGAATATCTTTGTCCTCTGCACGGCCAGGCAATCTATGTAAACTGTATGGTCTCAGACAGGGGCAATCTTCATGAAGTAAAGACTTGTGTATTTCGCATTCTGTCTTTTTCCAAACTTGAAGTTTGCCACTACTGTTTGAGCAGCCGAGGACTAGTGTAGTGTGGTAGTGAAAGGCTTAACTGTTGTGTTGTTTTGTCGCAGCACTGTGCGTGGAGGCTCCGCTGGCCAAGTCGGGGGACGAGCAGACGGCAGACCTGGACATGGCGCCCGGAGCTCTGAAGCATCCCTCAGCCACCCTGCCCGTGGCCCTGCTGCTGGCGCTGGGGCTGGTTCTGGCCGTGTTTGTCTTGGTCCAGGCGCGCACCAGGAAGAGGCTCTGCTGGCGCCGGAGCTACGAGAGACTGAGCGGCGGCGGCAGCGGCATGCCCCACGGCGTCCCGGAGCCGGACAGCGGGGATGAGGCGGACGTGGTTTACACCAGCAGGGGGGGGTCTGTGTACCGCCGCTACAGCTTCATCCACGAGCAGGACGCAGGCGCCGACCAGGATGTGGATGAGAGCACTTGCCTCAACGGATCTTAGACGGGTCTATTGGATCTAGTGCCTGTTAGGACTTCCCGTAGCTGAGGAACGTACTGTGGATAGATACAAAACAATTACAACATAAAGACTGAGATTCGGATATTAAAATACATTTTTTTATTTTTTTTATAGAATGTATTGGTATGCAATGTGCTATTTTCTTTTCTTCTGTTGAGATACATTTTTGTGTTTTATAACATTTCCTTGTCTGCACACTGGAAATTATGACATCTGTAAGTGGAGCAGTTGTTTATAACAATTGAATCATGTATTGTTCATTGTAAATAGAGAATAATTTCAATTAAAAGAAAATCTTTTTCTACTTAACACTTTGATTGCCACGCAGTATGCCCATCCTTATGCCCAGTCTGCCTGCACTGTAACCCTATGGAGATGTTTACCTTCTTCGCAGGGCTATAACTTTTTAAATATTATAGCTATATCGACATTACTATGGCCCATTCAACATCGGGTATCTATCGTTCCAGATGTGGGAACGTTATATTTTTTCATTCATACATTGTTGTGTTAATACCGTCGAGAATATAAGTATGTTTTTAAGGTTTTCTGCTGTAATTCCCAAAACGCGAGTTATAGGCCCTGAAGCATATGATAGATTATCGATTGGCGTTTCTTTCCTATACACGCTATATTAAGAAATTCAAATGTATATGATCGGTATACATTATGCTTCATCATGCGTGAAGGAAAGGGGGGGGGGGTCGTTTATAATTCCTTAATCGTCAGTAACGGCTTTATTTAGTATGGGTTGATATGTTGAGCAGATGGATTGCCATGAAATTAATAAACAATCGGGCTGAAAATAACGTTATATTCCTCTTACCATTCGCTGATGAGACTGGAGGAAAAATATTCCAATTATTTAACGTCGATCTGCTAGATCCATTTCCCGTTTGTATGACACAATAAACGCCGAAATCATATTGATTATTGCGTTTCGAAAGCGATCCGATGAACTCGAGTGTTTGTCTGGATCCACGTAACAAGATATTACTGCCGGAGGGATTTCCTCGATGCACCAGCGCCACTTCCGGTTTGGCTTGCAGTGTAACTCGCCCGATCATCCACCAGGTGGCGGTATTGAGGCGCTGCAATATCAGACAGGGTGCAGCTGCAGTCCCGGAGGGAGGCTGGATGAATTATGAATGCCATGGCGAAAAAATTAAATATTGATCCCAAAAAAGTGTTTATTTGTTGTTGGTGTTCAACGCATGGCAGGCAATAACGAATTATCACGTTGTTGGCGTCCAATGTGTTAATGCTTTCAGTGGACAATATTTACCCTGGCTGCGTTGTTTAAAGGCCCAGTCAGTGATCCACACAAACAAAAGGGTAGCCCCACCACCAAAGATAAGAAATATCAATGTTTTCAGTGTCTTAGTTGATTCACTCAGCTCTTGATACAGGGTCTAACACTAAACAACAATATGGGTTTTAATGTATTTGCTGTATTCTGCGCCTATAAAAGGTTTGATTATGTTGGGAAAGTTGTAAACATTCAAATAGACTTAGTATATTCTCATGTACAATGGGCCAAGACATCTACAAATCAAACTCTTCAACAATGTATGTAAATATACCCAACATTCATATGGTAACACAAAAGTAAATCACAGATTGGGGCTGATAAAATTGATAAAATAAATCAGAATGTGACTATTCCTGCTGACAACAAGGCAGAGACAGCTTGTATCTAACAGCTGTTAGGTACACTACACGTTTCACTGTACAAGAAAATACTTCTCCATTTGAAAGCCCAATGAATATTTCTATGCTTAGCAATAGTAGTATACATTTTAAAGTAGGTTTCTGCCTGACCCGGAGGGCTGGCCTACAATAGCGACTATCCCTAACTGATTGATTGACTGACTGGCTGACTCTCCATTGTTGAAACACATGTGTGTGTAAATGGTAAATGGTGTATTTATATAGCGATTTTATCCAAAGGGCTTTACAATTTTGTTCACATTCACCCATTCACTCACACATTCACACTGACAGCAGAGGCGACCATGCAAGGTGCCGACCTGCTAATTGGGAGCAGTTAGCGGTTAAGTGTCCTGCTTAACCCTTTCACTGCCGCACTATCAAACGGTTAACCCTTTCACTGCGACAATACACAAGGTTAACCCTTTCACTGCCACACGACAGCCGGTTAACCCTTTCACTGCCACACTACAGAAGGTTAACCCTTTACTATCACACTACCGACGGTTACCGTCGGTAGTGTGATAGTAAAGGGTTAACCTTCTGTAGTGTGGCAGTGAAAGGGCTAAGGACACTTCGACACGCTGCCCGGGAGGAACGGCAATCGAACCTGCTGATGGAGACTCAGTGCTCAGTGTAACAGAGCATGAGGTGAGGAGGACCTTTAACCTGCAATCCAACCTGCTGATGGAGACTCAGTGTTCAGGGTAACAGAGCATGAGGTGAGGAGGACCTTTAAAAAAGTGAATATCAGGAAGGTAGCAGGACCGGACGGCATCCCCGGCCGCGTCCTAAAAGTCTGTGCCGACCAACTGGCCCCGGTATTCACTGACATATTTAACCTGTCCTTGGAACAGGCTGTCATCCCCACCTGCCTGAAGAGGTCAACTATAATCCCTGTACCTAAAAAATCCAAGCCTGCTTGCCTCAACAACTACCGCCCTGTAGCTCTCACCTCCATAGCCATGAAGTGCTTTGAGAAGCTAGTAAAGGGCTACATCTGCTCCTCCCTCCCCATCAACCTGGACCCCCTGCAATTTGCATACCGCCCCAACAGGTCCACAGAGGACGCCATAGCCCATGTGCTGCACACAGCAGCATCACACCTGGACAAGAGGCAGGGGAACTATGTGAGAATGCTATTCATCGACTACAGCTCAGCATTCAATACCATAGTCCCCTCCAAACTCATAGCCAAGCTCAGGGACCTGGGCTTGAACTATGACCTCTGCCAGTGGGTCTTGGACTGCCTGACGGGCAGACCCCAGGTGGTGAGAGCAGGCAACTGCACCTCCTCATCCATCACCCTCAACATAGGGGCCCCCCAGGGCTGTGTTCTGAGTCCCCTCCTCTACTCCCTGTACACACATGACTGTGTGGCTCAGCGGAACAACAACACAATCATCAAATTTGCTGACGACACAGTAGTGGTGGGCCTGATCTCTGCAAACGACGAGAGGGCCTACCTGGAAGAGGTCCAGGTCCTGGCGGGATGGTGCCAGGAGAACAGCCTCTCCCTGAACGTCAGCAAAACAAAGGAGATGATTGTGGACTTTAGGAGGTCGGGGGTCAGGGACTACAGCCCCCTCAGCATCGACGGGGCACTGGTTGAGAGAGTGAACAGTTTTAAGTACCTCGGAGCCCACATATCCATTTACATTTAGTCATTTAGCTGGCGGTTTTATCCAAAGCGACTTACAAGTTCTGTATGACAAGCCACCAGGAAGGGCACAACTCTATCAGCTGAGCAACAATGTTCATCAAAGTGTTGAGTGCTACAGTGTAGGTTAGTTTATTAGGACAAGTGCATGACAGTACGGTTAGTTAGGGTTAGATTTTATTTATTTTATTTTTATTTTTTATTCAGATAATGGTTGAAGAAGTGCGTCTTTAGTCGACGGCGAAAGATTGGACGTGATTCGGCTGTCCTAACTGGGGTGGGTAGTTCATTCCACCATTGTGGGGCAAGGACTGAGAATAGGTGACTTCTTGACATGGACTTGACATGGACCACACACATTGACAGTGTTGTGAAGAAGGCACGACAACGCCTCTACTTCCTCAGGCGCCTAAGGAAGTTCCAAGTCAGTCAGAAGATCCTTAAGAACTTCTACTCATGTACAATAGAGAGCATCCTGACTGGCAATATCACCTCCTGGTTTGGGAATAGCACCGCACAAGACCATAGCAGACTACAGAGAGTGGCACGTTCAGCCGAACGCACAATTGGAGGGGGGCTTCCCCCTCTCCAGAACATTTACAATAAGCGGTGCAGGGGTAAGGCTAAGAGAATTATCAAGGACTCCAGCCACCCAAACAACTGCCTCTTTGAACTGCTGCGGTCAGGCAAGCGATACCGGAGTCTCATGGCAAGCACAGAAAGACTCAGAAGAAGCTTCTATCCCCAGGCCATCAGGTTGCTCAACGAACAATAACACTATGCAACAACCATCAAATGCACTCACAACACACACATCCACACACTCACTTTAAACAAACAACACACTGCAGCACCCACTCTCCACACTTTAGAACACCTAAACACACTTTATATTTATTGGTAAAGGATTTGCACTACAACCCATACCTCAGTACACCTTACTGTAAATTGTACCTAATTGTACCTCATCCCATTTCTGCTTTGCACTATATAGTATATTGTATATTAGTATATTGCATAGTATATTGTATATTATATGGTAACTCGGTTACTTCTATTCTGCATTGAACATATGTATATACTGAACACTGTGTCTACGTACGTGACTTCTATTTTTTACTTCTATTTTTACATGCTATACTATTTTATTTCATACTTATCTTTTGTCTAGCAGTCTCTGGAGCGTAACAGAAAGAAGCATTTTGTATAAAAGTATTCTGTACTTCTGTATGACAACTATTAAAGAAACTTGAACTTGAACTTGAACCAGGAACATTCTAATTACCAGACGACTGCTCTACTTCCTAAGCCACTGCCGCCCCTGTGTGTGTGTGTGGCCAGATCCGGCTTAACTAGGCTTGCCTAGTCTTGTTTAGTCATTCATTTCACATTTGTTTTAGATTACATTTAACTTCCTGTAAGATCTAATGTAGAGGTTGACACCTCAAAAAGTGCAAAGGTTGAAATCCTTTCACTGTAAAGGAAAACTCGGGAAACAGCTGCTTGGTGATGATGTCAGTCTGGCCAGAAGATACGGTAGATTACTTTCAAGAATCAAGATAATAAGATCTCTTTAATAATTAACATTAGGCCTACACCTCCCCTTTCACCTTAGTTTGACACACCTACTCAAGAGAACAATTCGATTTCCCCTTTTAAATGAGGTGATAAGCCTCTGCACATTTGTCTGAAGTGTGACCAGTAGTGTACAGCAGGTGTGACCTGACTTCTACAGTAGTTACAGTAATTCCATGGCTCTCGCTCGGTCATTGAAGTCCTGCCCATTCTTCAAGGCTCTGTCTCTCATTGTGATCTGTATGCTGCCCTTGGCCCTTTGGCAAACTCACTCACAAACTAAGAGGCATCCAGGGTCATGGCCTGGCGGCAGCGTACCACGGCAGTACGCTGATGACCTGCCCGCCTGCTCAGCCATCATCCGTGGAGACATTGAGGGGGAAAAAGAAGAATTGCGCCGACTTCTGGTGTCGACGAGGAGAAGGAAGCTTTTGTCTGAGAAATTCTACCTCAACGAGACACAGGACTGTGAGGCCTTTGTTGACGGCAGAGGTTATATCACAACGCCTCTCAGTGTGGAGGAGAGAGACTTCCCCATCGCCTACTCCATGGTGATCCACGAAAAGATCGAGATGTTCGAGAGACTCCTGCGCGTCGTCTACCGTCCTCAGAACATTTACTGTGTGCACGTGGACCAGAAATCCCCGGAGGAGTTCCGGAAAGCCGTGAGGGCGATCGTTTCCTGTTTCCCCAACGTGTTCGTGGCCAGCACGCTGGAGCATGTGGTCTATGCGTCCTGGTCTCGAGTGCAAGCTGACCTCAACTGCATGAAGGACCTGTGGGCATCGCCCGTCCAGTGGAGGTACCTGATCAACACCTGCGGCACGGACTTCCCCATCAAAACCAACGCAGAGATGGTTCGGCGGCTGAAACTGCTCAACGGAAGGAACAGCATGGAGTCGGAGGCCACCAGTGACCACAAGAAGAGGCGCTGGCAGTACAGTTACAACGTCACCGACGCTGTGAGGAACACCGGCGTCAGGAAGAGTCCCCCTCCCATCAGCGGCCCCATGTTCTCAGGCAACGCCTACTTTGTGGTCACAAGAGACTTTGTGGGACACCTGCAGGAGAACACGGAGGTCCAGGACCTCCTGGAGTGGGAGAAGGACACGTACAGTCCAGACGAGCACCTGTGGGCCACTCTGCAGAGGATGCCGTCTGTCCCCGGGTCAAATCCTGCCAACGTCAAGTATGCAGAGTCAGACATGAACGCCGTCGCTCGCCTGGTGAAGTGGAGCTACTCAGCCGGCGATGTGAACAAAGGAGCTCCGTACGCCCCGTGTGCCGGGGTGTACCGCAGGGCAGTGTGTGTGTACGGGGCCGGTGACCTCCGGTGGCTGTTTCAACAGCACCACCTCATAGCAAACAAGTTTGATCCGACAGTTGACGACATTGCGATTAGATGTATAGAGTCTTTACTCCATTTCAAAGCAATGCATGGTGAATCAACAATGGTGCCTTATCATAGTATTTCCCAAAGGTTAAAAAACATTTTTGTAATCTAATCTAATATAATATAAAATAAATATGAGTAAATATAGATAGATAGATATACTTTCTATGTATGTGTACACAAGAGACTTTGTCGGACACCTGCCCTACAAACATCGGTATAGGAAAGAGAGGGTAGCATATTTATTTTTATTTTATCTTCTATATATGCATATAGTCTGTCAATGTTTTATGATGATGTTCAATGTTTTATGTCGATGTATGTCCTGTCTCTTAATACCAGGGATCATGATGGAAATAAGTGCTTGCATTTGATCCAGTTTTTATCCCTTGGATGATGTCTCTAATCCACAATAAAATCAATCAATGATAGTGAAAATAGATAGTGAAAGTAGCCCAACGCATCACCAAGACCCCACTCCCCCCCCATCTCATCAATCTATGAGAAGCGGTGCTCACAGAGAGCACGGAATCATCAAAGACGCTTCTCACCCCAACCATGGACTGTTCACCCGCCTGCGGGGTACTCACACTGGGGCACGCTACCGCAGCCTCCCAGGCAGAACCAACAGGACCACGAATAGTTTCTTCCCCTCAGCTGTCAGACTTCTGAATCAAAACTCTACCTAGCCCACTGCACCTCACTGTATACCTGTGTATATAGCCATAGCTTATGTAGACTTTATTTTAATTATTCTTTTTTATTCTCACCATTATTCTCAAATCTAAGAATTCATCAGAGCAATGGCATGTGGGATGAAGGACTTTTATGTTTTTCTGGGGCTAGAGGAACTCTATAGCTCCTTCCAGATGGAAGCATGTGAAACGGCAAAGGATCCGACAATATTCGCAGAGCCTTGTCCCTATTCCGAAATACATACAACTCTGGCAATTGTCTTTCTGGTTTCCCTATAACTTAACTGGCCATGTTAAGAATCCTTGCCAATTTGTTCATAAACCCCCCAAGGTTTCCATACCAGTTTGAGATATCAAACATTATCACACTTTCAACAAGACTTTTGTATATCAGCTCTAGAATATCTCTTTACAGTAAAACTATTCAACTTTCTTAGAAGATACAAGCTTTGGCTTAGATGAAGCAGGCTACTGTTGCAGCTGATAGTCAGCTATTTGGTTTTACTAGTATTTATGACCAGTGTGCTGTCTGTACACCAGTCGATCAGCTCACCAATGTCTCGAATATGACTCTTCACTCTTGATGTCACCCTCCCACAGTAGCCCGATCAGCATATTTGTATAATTGAAATGTAGAATCTCAATTCTTATAGAAAATAATATTGGTGATAAAACACAACCTTGAGGAGCACCAGTGTTTAGAATAGTATGCGCTGACAAGGTGCCATTAACAGACTTCATATTGCTGTGTACTTACTATATTGCTTATGAACAAAAACATTTGAGGTTAAATATATGTATTTTGAAATAGTTATATTTTGAAGCCATGTTTTATGAAATCTTTACTAGGCCAGGAGTGCCATCTAGTGGGATTACCTAAATAGAACACATGATCAAATCTTACATTGTGACCACAGTTAGAGTTAAATTCATTTTGTATACTTTTTGTGTAATGGCTAAAGCTACAACTATGACATGACTGCTGCAGTCAGCAATTATTTCATATGCAATTACCGGTAATGAGTGCCAGAAAGAATAGAAAGGAAACATCGCTGAAATTTACCTGAAAAGAACCCCAACCAGCTTGTAGGTCGACTCAAAAGTAGAACTTGCCGAGACAAACGCTAAGAATTATTTGCAAAATAAGGTTTGACCCTGGCCTGTGTCACATAATGTATGTATGGTCTGGACGTCCACCACTCAATGTAGCAAGTATATGTTATAACTGCAATTCCTGTTACGTCAAATATTACTACGAATACTTGTAATTTGTGAAAAGGACACAATGACTAACATTATCCCTAATAAATATAAATGCAATTGTGTGGATTAATAATGTACTCCAAGTAGAACTTGCTAAGACAAACACTAAGAATTATTTGCACTTAGGGGTTAAGTGTCTTGCTCAAGGACACTTTGACATGCTGTTGGGAGGAGCCAGAATATAACCAGAAATCGAATGATGTGCCTAATAAATAAATACAACTGCAATTGTGTGGATTCATATATTTACTTGCAGAAAATAATGTACAAGAACAAGCTCACAAAAATCCTTTGCTCTAACGTCAACATACATACACACAACATCATGTGAGATTATTCTCCAGTCTTGACCTACATCACTGCGTCAGATTGTAGTTTCTCACAGACGTTCTCACCCCTCTGCGACACAGAGGGCACATTAAAGCGAGGGGCAACAGTAAAAAGGGACTCCAGGCAGGATTCTTTCCAACAACCTCAGCAGTGTAACTGTCACTTGCACGGTAACAGGGGTGCTGTGTGACCTGCTCCAAGAATGCCACCCAGCGGGTCAAGAGACGTAACATGCAAGTTTAAATCAGAGCAACCATTAAAATATATTAATCTCTGTCCTTTTTCACCTCTTGAATATAAATATATATTTTAAATGTATTGAAGTAGAACATGCATCAACCATTTGAAACAAGAGTGCCTTAAATACATCCAATGATACAACAGTAACTATGAAAACATCCAACAATATCTAGGTTTGGCATGGTATAGTACATAAAAAGGTTATAAAAACGCTTGAGACGGCACGTGAAGGAAAAACAGGAGCTCAAGCGCTTGGCACACTAACACAGCAGAGAGTTCCACAACGTAACAGGCAGCATAGTTTCAAAAAGGCACTTCTCTGTCACAGAAGAGCTAAGTCTCCAGTTACATCGCCAAGAACGTCAACATATAAGCGGCTGTGTTCTAAACATTCTTCATCATCATCATCATTGTCTTCCATCCAGACGTGGCAGTGCTAGCAGACTCACTCTGGAACAGCAGCGGCTGCCATCTCCACTTTGCCGTGCATGTCCTGGTCAGTTCTGTGGGGAGAGATCATTCAGCTCATCAGGCACCTGTTAACTGGAGCAGAGCTCTGCTAACTACTCATCATCTGTTAACTGGAGCAGAGCTCTGCTAACTACTCATCATCTGTTAACTGGAGCAGAGCTCGGCTAACTACTCATCACCTGTTAACTGGAGCAGAGCTCTGCTAACTACTCATCACCTGTTAACTGGAGCAGAGCTCGGCTAACTACTCATCACCTGTTAACTGGAGCAGAGCTCAGCTAACTACTCATCACCTGTTAACTGGAGCAGAGCTCGGCTAACTACTCATCACCTGTTAACTGGAGCAGAGCTCAGCTAACTACTCATCATCTGTTAACTGGAGCAGAGCTCAGCTAACTACTCATCACCTGTTAACTGGAGCAGAGCTCGGCTAACTACTCATCTGTTAAATGGAGCAGAGCTTGGCTAACTACTCATCATCTGTTAACTGGAGCAGAGCTCTGCTAACTACTCATCACCTGTTAACTGGAGCAGAGCTCGGCTAACTACTCATCACATGTTAACTGGAGCAGAGCTCTGCTAACTACTCATCACCTGTTAACTGGAGCAGAGCTCGGCTAACTACTCATCACATGTTAACTGGAGCAGAGCTCAGCTAACTACTCATCACCTGTTAACAGGAGCAGAGCTCGGCTAACTACTCATCACCTGTTAACTGGAGCAGAGCTCAGCTAACTACTCATCACCTGTTAACAGGAGCAGAGCTCAGCTAACTACTCATCACCTGTTAACTGGAGCAGAGCTCAGCCAACTACTCTTCACCTGTTAACTGGAGCAGAGCTCTGCTAACTACTCATCATCTGTTAACTGGAGCAGAGCTCAGCTAACTACTCATCACCTGTTAACTGGAGCAGAGCTCAGCTAACTACTCATCATCCGTTAACTGGAGCAGAGCTCGGCTAACTACTCATCTGTTAAGTGGAGCAGAGCTCAGCTAACTACTCATCATCTGTTAACTGGAGCAGAGCTCAGCTAACTACTCATCACCTGTTAACTGGAGCAGAGCTCGGCTAACTACTCATCACCTGTTAACAGGAGCAGAGCTCGGCTAACTACTCATCACCTGTTAACAGGGGCAGAGCTCGGCTAACTACTCATCACCTGTTAACTGGAGCAGAGCTGAGCTAACTACTCATCACCTGTTAACTGGAGCAGAGCTCGGCTAACTACTCATCACCTGTTAACAGGGGCAGAGCTCGGCTAACTACTCATCACCTGTTAACAGGGGCAGAGCTTGGCTAACTACTCATCACCTGTTAACAGGGGCAGAGCTCGGCTAACTACTCATCACCTGTTAACAGGGGCAGAGCTCGGCTAACTACTCATCACCTGTTAACAGGGGCAGAGCTTGGCTAACTACTCATCACCTGTTAACAGGGGCAGAGCTCGGCTAACTACTCATCACCTGTTAACAGGGGCAGAGCTCGGCTAACTACTCATCACCTGTTAACAGGGGCAGAGCTCGGCTAACTACTCATCACCTGTTAACAGGGGCAGAGCTCGGCTAACTACTCATCACCTGTTAACAGGGGCAGAGCTCGGCTAATTACTCATCACCTGTTAACAGGGGCAGAGCTCGGCTAACTACTCATCACCGTCGTCATCCTCATGTAAATAATAGGCTGCTGCTAGTAATCCTGCCAAGGATCTGCTCTCCGAGTCACTGGACACATCAGCCTCATGGTGGCACTAGAGTTAAATCTATGATACCGGTAGTAATACAAATAATAATACTTATTACTATATTATTGATAAAAGATCATAAAAAAGCTATCAGAGGAGAAAACACAAAAAGACCACATCGGTGTGCCGATTACAAAGAAGAAACCATTTTAATGTGATATCAGCTGAGAAAGAAGACCCCTCGCAGACACTGTACAAGAGGAAGGTTCTGTTTGTGACACGCCAGAGGACAAACAAATGCAACATTTGGTCAGTTCAAGTTTTCAAGCGGTTATTTCACCTGCGTCAACTCTAGGTTTGGCTAGGAATGTCAACTGAAATATTATCCCTGCTCTAGTTATCTAACCTTTTCAATTTCACCAGTCCTCTGCTTTAAAAGGCACACACCAACATTATGGGAAATGCTAGTCTTCTCCAGCGTCAGAAAAGAAGATAGATATCAATGTTCTCTCTGTGCATTCAGTAGAAAACTATCCGGCTGCAAGCTAGCCTAGCTTAGCACAAATGAATGGAAGAGGATACAGACCAGTTAGCCTAGCTGTTGGCCAAAAACACCTCTCTAGTGGTCCGTAGGCTAGTGGTCCATATCTACTTCCATTAATTTGCGCTAATCTAGGCTATCTTGCAGCCAGATAGGTTTTCTACTGAACACACACAATTGAAATTTGTATCCATCTTCTTGTCTGACTCTGGAAAAGACGGCAAGTGCATTTTCCATAATGCTGGCGTGCTCCTTTAAGTTATTCTACCCTTTTGTGATATTTTGACATTGTGCAAGATATCTTTATTCAGGAAGCCCATTGAGCCACTTGAACACAATAATAAACGTGTTTGTTTGAGTGAGGCTGGCGTTAGAGGTGTTGACAGTGAACAAACAGGACCAGGGAGCAGGTATGCAGTGAGTCATGCAGAGAGAGCAGTGAGAAATGGACAAGCCAGGTGTGCAGTGAGAACCAGTGACTGAAAAGGACCATGTGAGAACACAGTGCAACCACACACCACAGAGACTAAGTCTGACCACACGGTCCCAATAGTTCCACCCCATCCAGTGATGCAAATGTCAGGAAACAATGAACACACTTACCCAACTATCAACCACGTCATATTCTACACCTGGAGTTTTGAAGAAACTTTGTAGTAAGCGCTTTCGTTGTGATCAAACCTACACATCAACGTCCACCAAACTTTACCAAAACCTATTCAAACCCCCTTATGACACAAATGAACAATTCTTTATCTTAATAAACAGTAGTATACACAACACATTGTGACATGGATTCACAATAAAAAATTATTTAAGTGCACAGAAAGTTTAAAACCACATGATCTAAGTGCACAGAAAGTTTAAAGCCACATGATCTAAGGCTAATGTATTTATGGAAATGTATGTATTGGTTATCTTTTAAAAAAGAGAAACTGACATCAAAATGTATTGGGCTCTGGGGCTGGTGTTCAATTTGTGAAATGGTGACCAAACTAATTCAACTTTTTTGACAAAAGAGCTGATCTAGAAGTACAATATCAAATCTAGAAATACAATATAAAAGCCAGGTGTCAAAAGATCCAAGAATGAACAACAACTATGCAGATTCATAGGATGGAGCGGAACAATGTTTGATTTCAGGATTCAATGTCTCGGGACAGACTGGTGGTGTATAACTGCATTCCTCAAAGCCAAACCAGTTGATTTGTTGTTAGTTTCGTGCAATGCAAGAGATGTCTAGACACCTGGCTGAAGCCCTTGGGTGAATGTGCAGATACCTTTTACGAGTTTTCCTATTTTTTTCGTCGTCAAACCTTAAGGAGGGGGGCAGGGAAATGGGGGTTTAGGGGAATAGAGAAAATACACAGCCACCAAAAACAAAACAAGGAGCATCGACATTTTATCAAAGGAAGTTCTGAAAGTTCTGCTGAAGCACATTCAGTTGCCACGTTATTACATCAACACGAGGCTTAGCGTACCCTAAAACAACACATCAACACGAGGCTTAGCGTACCCTAAAACAACAAGAGAGGGGAACTCGGCAGGGGCTCGATACTTAATCATCCACACACCTTCCACCAACATGTCAGACACGTTTTGACACTAGAAAACCAATAATGGACGATGTATTATGGTTCACTTCGAGGTCATTCATAGTAGCCTGCTTGACAAAAAAATTCTGGATGCAATTCTATTGTTTTACAAAGATGTAAATCAGCTGCTGTGTGTCTAAGCGGAGCCTACTTACGTTTTGATACAGTCTGGTATAGAGACGTACTCCATAGGGACCAGTTCAGCCAGGTCTGTCAAACTGAACACATACTTGATTTTCTGGCTGAATTTGGTGCTGAGAAAATAAAAAGCATGATTATAAAACAATGTGATCTTGAGAATTATCTACAGAATGATTTGATTATTATTATAAAATAAATGTCTTTGTCTTAAACATTGAGGTTACCTTATGAAGGGTCTTGTGAGCGCCAAGAGGGTCCGGATGAACCAAGAAGGATGGACAATTATCAAAGACTTCAAATTCTTCCTTAACCTATAAATAACAAATGAAGGAAAAGCAAAAAGAAAAAAAAGGAGTCATCATGTGCAAATCTGAAAGTTCTATCTGAAATCAATCCATGAGCTTTTAACTAAAGGCCTTTTCACACAGAAATCCTATGCCAAGTCATATTCTATCTTATGTCATAATGCCACAGTGGATAACCTCATTTTCCCTCCAACCTGCCAGCTTTGGGTTGTTTACATTGAACCATCGTGTGTGCATTCAGACAGACATGCCGGAAAGACGCAGCGCATCTCGGGTTGTGGTTCTCCAATATGTCTCCAAAAGCATGCAATGAAAGATATTATCAATTTGACATGCATAACTCATGATGGTAAGTTAAGACGAGCTTTCTCTAGGCTTTTGAAAATGTAGGGGAGACGTTGCTGGTAACGGAGCAGCTGAGATAGGAGAGACATTTATTCCCCCCCCCCCCCCTCTTTTCTCTCGATGCACATCTTTACTAATATTTCATGTGGACAGCCGTTGTTCTATCCCACCTTTCACATGACAACTGATAGTTAGACAAAGCAATATTCTGCCGGTTGGTGGGACAGCGCTCCACTTGTAAAAATAGTTGTGGTTATATCAACTTTGACCCTCCATTCCGTGTTCGTACCTTTCACACAGAACAGGAAGTCCGGCTTGAACGGCAGTATGAACAGGGCTCAAGTCTCTGCGCCATGTCTTAACAGGGTTCCTACACACTTTCCATTTAAAAATGTAATTCTTTCACAAAACACATCGTTTAGATATCCTATACTGCCAATTTGTTTAAGAACTGCCTTTTAATTTACAATATGATGAGGAGTATCACTGTGTAGCGGTTAATTGACCACTTGCATGATGATGACTGACATAGCGATCCACTTCCCTCAGTCATTAGTGCTCTGACACCACGGCTGTCAGTTTGACAGTTTGTCTGACATACACCAGGTAGGGAAATGGAGAAATATCCTGCAGCTGAATGAGGAAATATCACAGGAAAGAATGAAGAGGCCTGAAAACGGATCAAATGTAACTTTTCACAATAGAGCAAACGCTCAATGGTGGCCAGTGTTGGAAAGCAATTGCTCGACTTAACTTGATGCATGAACAAAACAAACATGTCAAACAATGTGTATGTTCTGCCGACAAGTTTTTAGACAGGCCAAATACAATAGCGATCAATAGGAATGGTGTATTTTCTTTTCACCAAAAGTGCGGAAAAAAGCCAAAATACACAGATTTGCCGGTCTGATGTATAGCAACAAGTAGCTAACGGAGACGGGAGTTTTTTTTCTACAAATGGCCCAGACCTGCATAGGAAGCTTGTAGAAATAAACCCTCTTTTCTCAACCCTAATTTCTATGAATCATCCATGGGAGACTCTGACTCACCTCCTGTCTATCTGCTGATAACACTTCCTGAGCCAGCCGACAGTTGGCATCTTTTTTCTGGATGTTGCCCCGTTCAAATACACTATCATGTAGTTCTCAGCCACCAGCAGCTCCAGAGTGCCAATGACGTATCTGCGAGTAGGAAACGTAGAATTAGCAACGGTTATTACATTTGGAATCTTTTTTAATTAAAAATAATTTTAAATTAAACCTCACTTGAAGATATTGTCCATGATGTATCTGTAGTTGGGTTGACTGCTCTCGGGCATAAAGCACACAGCAAACACAATGATGGCATTCAACCCATCTCCATAGTAACCTGCCAAGACAAAAAGCACAACAGAAATAAAGAGTCCTGTGTCAAAACACCATCAATTGAGGATGACATCAATAATTCCTTTCATCTTTATTTAAAAAAAAAAATGAAAACAGCAACATCACTTTGACATTGTTAACACTGCATAACATAGTTCTAATTGAGTGCTGAGAGAACGTGAATAATAAAAGCCAGTCAACAGGCGACGCCACTGACCTCCGTGGCTGATGACCCTCTTGTAGGGCTCGATGGCCTTCATGTCCACCCGGTGGTCCTGGTCTCCGAAGCGGAAGACCCTCCAGCGCCGGCCCTCCTCCCTCTCCTCCGAGACAGAATACTCCTGGACACACTCCACGCCCTTCTGCAGTAGTTCAGTGGTTTTTGGCTTCGGCAGATCGTCTAAAAATAAAAAAAGAACAATTAAAAAAAGACAAAAAAAAAAAGTCAAGTGTAATGCCGTCCCAGCGTCCTCTCTAAGACCCGTTTGGCACGGCACCATTTAAGTTATTTTTAGTTTTTGTCTGATGTGTGGGTTGGAGTTGAGGAGAGGACTGAAGAAATTTGCTGTTTGAAAATGAATGATTGAAAGTCACTATATTTTTGGCACATTATTTTGGGCCTCTACCCACACGGTTAGCAGTGTTGCTCATTCCACGAATGCATGCTCCTTACAAGTTGTACCTCGTTGTAAAGGTGACTAATCAGGCTTTCCAACGATATAAAATACAATACCAATTGGTATTAAAGGGGAGGAATAATATAATATATTATATAAAAGCTATATACGTAGTAACGTATTATAGTGTGAATTTCACCCACACACCAGACCAAAACTAAAAATGGAAACAAAGTGCCGTAACAAGAGAGGCTTTCTTGCCTCTGAGGTGGCTGCTTGGCGGCATTACAGATTCCACCTTTAAGAGCCACTGCTGGGTAACAGGTGGAGATGATATGAATCAACATGAGATCCCACGTCTCCCTTTAAAAACCAGGCAACGGACATTATTCACATGCTTATTGCTTATGTTGACGGTATACGAGAGTAACAAGGGTAGTCTACCCCATGGGTCAGACAACGCAATAAAACATGATCCAACTGTTATGTTTAATTGGTATTACTTACTTACAATATACATGCATAGCACAGGTGACATTTCATCAGCCAAAACCAATCTGATGTTCTGATCAGTACTACCCAATCAAATACGACTGATTATCATGGATTTTCTTTGGAATATCATGCATGAAACAAGCAGAAAATAAGTATTTAGTGCAACATAATCACACTAACATATTTTACACTCTTGGCATGTTTTCTTTCTGGTGTGTAGTCGATTACACACAACCATTTCATATTACATACACCAAAATCAAATGTATTCATCTGCATTTCATTCTAGAGCTCAGCTCAGTAATATCCAAAGGTAGGCCAGATTCAGATCAAATTTGTAATAAGAGTATGTTTATCTGGCCATCAAATGAATATGGTGGAATAGTATTTTTGCAAGCGGGCAATTCTTTGGATCGTGTAACATACAAATAATTGGCTCTTCTGCGTGTGTAATATAGCTGTAGTTACAAACCAAAGGTTGTGAACATTTAACATCGTCATTTCTTTGGAGTGTAAAGCACTTGGAATAACTTGTCAACGAACAGTAATGTAAAATAAGCTGGTTACTATAGTAATTACAGCTTTATTACACAGATAAAGAGCAATGTTATGTAATGCAAGTCTTACTATTGATTTTGCTTCAAATATAGGAAAACAATTTGAGGGGAAAAAGGAACGATGATGACATGCTTAAAAACCTCCAATGGAAATCAAATAAAAAGTGTGAAACACAAAACAAACCCCCACTTGATTGGTTCACACCACTGACGCACACAGAGGTGCAACGGAAGGTAGAACATAATCTAGACATTATTATTTCTGGTTGATTGACTTGTGGCTGGGAGAAAGCATGGGGGGCGGTCCAGGAGGCCTTACCGCGACGTGAGAGACAGAACCCTGCTGGCCTGCAGCCTGTTTCCAGGCAAAGACTGCAAACAGTCCTTCCGAGCGACAAAGAGGAAGGGCAGCAGGGTGGAAACATAAAAAAACACAACAACACATTTTAACTAAGGGATGCACGATGCACATCGCCGCTCAGACCTGCGCTTCCTGTCATTATCAAAGATTGTTTTATTTACCTGCATCAGTCTGATGGGAAAAACAGGACTTTTGTTAATAAACTGGACTTTTGACGTCTTTATTTATCATGGAGTGACACACACATGCAATGGGCGGCACACACACGCATGCAATTTTTGGGTCGCCGATGAAATTGAGTCTCTGCGCTGGACCCATCCTGTCTTCCTTCCCCCCAAGGGCAGCCTGGGAGCAGATAAGGGCCGCGCCCCGGGAACCAATCCAAGTGCTCCTGTCCGTCTTCGTTAGGGACCAATGGAAACAGTGTTAGCGATCTGTTTCCATTGGGTTTATCTTATCGGGAGGGGAAACCCTTGCGAGCACGGGGAGAACATGCAAACTCCACACAGAAAGGCCCGGGACATACCCCACCTGGGTACCTGGCAACGCGGAAACCTGGTCCCCATGCGGGAATCGAACCCTGGACCTTCTAGCTGTGAGGCGACAGTGTTAACCATTACACCACCATGCCACCTATAGGCAAACATATACCAGCTGCTTATTTCTGTCTAGCTACACAGGGTTTTGTGTTTTTATTTGAGTGATTCTTTTATAATTATTTCTCTGTCTAGCTACACAGGGTTTTGGGTTTTTTATTTGAGTGATCTTTTAATCATTATTTCTCTTGTCTAGCTACACAGGGTTCTGGGTTTTTATTTGATAGTGATTTATTAATAATTATTTCTCTGTCTAGCGACACAGGGCTTTGTTTTTTTATGATTATTTCATTGTCTAGCTACACAGGGTTTGTGTTTCTTTTATGATTATTTCACTGTATAGCTGCTACACAGGGTTGTGTGTTTTTTAATGATTATTTCACTGTATAGCTACATGGGGCTTTGTTTTTTATGATTATTTCATTGTCTAGCTACACAGGGTTTTGTGTTTTTTAAGATTATTGCACTGGTTTTGTGTTTAAGATTATTTCACTGTATAGCTACACAGGCAGGGTTTTGTGTTTTTTAAGATTGTTGCACTGGTTTTGTGTTTAAGATTATTTCACTGTATAGCTACACAGGCAGGGTTTTGTGTTTTTTTATGATACTTTCTCTGTCTAGCTACACAAGCTTATGCATTTTCATTTGCCATGCTGCTGTCGTTTGGGTTCTTGTTGCACTCCAGCAGAAATAGAAATAAAGACTTTACATTGTTTTTTCATGTCTTACAATGTGTTTGTAAAACAAAACTGGATTACTGTTAGGAACTTGCCCCGGGTGCATCTAAAACATGCTCTAGAGACCTCAGTTATCGGTCAGTTATTCATCCTTGTGACAACCATCCATCCGCTCCGTCGTCCCTCGTAATGATTTTCACCTCCGACTTCCTCTCTCCACATCAACAACTTCCTGGTAAACAAGGAAGTACGAACCACGACAGAACAGAATGTGCCCCAACACTGCTGACGCAGTGACAGATTGTGCCAAGCAAAACAAAGTCTCTCGATTTTTTTTATGGATTTTAGAGACATCTTCAAAATGTATTGCTGACAGAGCAACATAAACAAACCCCATATTGAAACCCTGCCAAGTAAACCTAATGAAACTGTGATTAGCAGGCCTTTGTGTAAGCTGGCTTACATGGGATGAGGGAAAGACTTCATAATGCTGGTTAACTGTAGGCAAAACCTCAGAGTTAGCAGACACATGTAAAAAGGTACCGGTCGTCACAAGTCGATTCATACCTTCCCATTCATACTCGTTGCTGTTGTCTGATGGCGTGTCGATGTCATCTAGGTCCAGCTCCGTGCTCTCGTCCAGCTCATCAGAGAAAACGGAGCCTTCACTGCGGTCCAGGTTGAGGCTGATGTCGGGCGCCAGAAGCTTCCTCTTCGTCTTCTTGGCGTGGTTCACTGCACAGACTGGAGTAGCTACTGTGGAAGCAGTGGGGGCATTAATGACTGAAAAACAATACGAAAGATTTCCCAGGGATACATACCGTAAACTCTAACTCTGTTTAGTTACAAGGAATATTATCACTGTTTAGATTGACTACAGTCGTCGTGTAGGCTAATCAGTGTGCATTTATAGTTGTGAAACATAAAATAGTTCTAGTTTCCAACAAAACATTATTTTTAAACAGTCCAGGAAAAATATTTATGTCTGAAAGTCTGTAAAAGACGAGACTGGAAGGTGATCATGAAGCTCTCGATTACCTGGTTCTCTCTGTCCAGATGTTCCAGCAAAAAGCTCCTCGTCGATCTGCATGTCCTCCTCCTCAGGTAGGGGCCTGCATGATCAACCAATGTGCTGTGATGATCAGGCTATACATACAATACTTACAAAAAGCCAATTGGTGTGTTTGACAGCTCATAGAATGAATGATTGAATTGACCCATCTTCCGTTTGAGATAAATTCAGTAGGCCTGTTATGGGTTTACGGTACCTGGGAAAGTCCTCATCTTGCCACTCCTCTTTAAGCTCAACTCCTTCCATTCTCAAGCGAGCTTCTGTTGTGGCAACTGATTCCCGGCGCTCCAGACTGCGGGGGGGGGGTTAAGAAAAAAAATTGTTAGGCAACTAAATTTTCTTTGACGACTGTTAACACTTTCTCTGCCAAGGATGCCTAAACTCGTCATTCCCCGCCATGCTAATTCTGCCAATGACGCCGTAACACGTCATTGAGATCAATATTTCAAAAATCTGTGATCGCAATCATATTTCTCCTGCGGAGACTTGAGATCTACTGTTGATCCCCTCTCAACTCTCCAACGGTTCAAGAGCGCCATCTGGTGGCCGATCGGCGGATCGCCCAAACCGGAGACGGAAACTGGTGCTCATCCAAATTCGGTCCGATCACTCGCTATAGGTCCCGGGACTCAAGCTAGACACAATGGATAGCAATCCGTTACCAATAACTCGATAAACAACATGATTTGGACGTATATACTATTATACAACCTGGAGATGGATCGCATATTTCAACATCCCATAATAGGAATATTTCTGCTCCACACTGATCGCCCAACGGCCCGAGGAAACTGGGGTGAGTTTCAGCGTTTTTTTTTTTACCGTGTTCGATACAAACTGCTCTAATGATCATATCACCCACATGAATCATCTAACGTTGGCCACGGAATTATAAACGACCCCCCCCCCCCCCATCCGGTCAACATCAGATGATAAGTAGTAACTTCTAGAAGCACGTCCATTTGAAATTTTTTATCTCGCGCCGATCGCTATCAAACTGTATACAATCATCAATATAATGCATTTAGGGCTATAAATCACGTTCTGCAGAAAGCTGCAGAAAACAATAAAAACATATTTATACTTTAGACCGTATTTTAGTATGAATATGTGAAAGAAAAAGTATAACGTTGCTACACCCTGAACAATAGATACTTGATGTTGAATGGGCCATAGTAATGTCAATTTAGCAATACAATTTAAAAAGTTATAGCCCTGCAAAGAAGGGGAACTTCTCCATAGACAAATAGAGCTGGCAGAGGATGGTATAATGATGTACATAAGCCTGGCGAAGAAAGTGCTAACAAGACCCCTCGTGTTCCAAAACACTTCGTTACGTTGGCATTCGAATTCTAAATCAACATTTGAATTTTTTATTTTTAATAATATATATTAAAAAAAAAGGAATTCATTGTTTAAACAAATGGGGGTTTTCTTCACAGTTGCAGATAAATATTAGGCTACGCTAATATTATAGTATTAAAACTTCTCCCTGGGCTGGGTCTGGAAAGTTGATTTAATAAAAAAAAATACTAATTTAATCAGATTAATCACTTTATTCAAATTGAGGATGTAGTTTGAGGATATTCAAAAAAAAAATAAAAAAAAGTACTTATTAAAAAATATATATAAATATATATATTTTTTTTTAATTAAAAGCGAAGGTTCGAACGTTCGTTCGAAAAACCCTGACGAAGTTCGAATCCCAAAAACAGGCTTCGGGGACAGCCTTAGTGAGTGAATGGGTGAATGTGAGGCATAAGTTGTAAAGCACTTTGGATAAAAGCGCTATATAAATGCAGTCCATTTACCATTTCATGAACACACCAACTCCCTGAATAGATGCTGTGTGGCAGTGCTCATTACTACGCAATTCACAGTTTCTCTTGTTCATTGAGAATTTCTGTCTCGAGAGAGAGAACTTCAGCTCGCATCTGGCCTCATAAATCCGATTACTGGCTTCTTAAGAAGCGCTGTATTAAGGGTTTAGTTTGGAGACCATTAAGTACCAGTCCTTACTTGAATCTATCTATGGTATACAGAGCTCAAACACAACTACATCCAATTTATACCTGCCTACTGCCTTCACTGTCTACAACTGCCACACTGTACACCATCTACCTGAAACTATAGTCTACCCATATACCTCGTCTGGATAGCATGCACAATAATGCTGTAGCCTACATACCGTGTATATATATCCACATATACCGTATACGTATATATGTATCCATTCCACATCTGTCTAAATATACCTGCATATAATTATTTTTTACATACCTGTATATACTATAGCCTATATATATCCCTCAACTACTCTTACTAGTTATACCACTGGGCAGTATGACTTACTTACCGGTACTACCATTGTGTCTTTAGTTTATATCTGTATCACTGCACATAATACTATAACACTATCTGATTTAGCACTATTATTACTCAGTAGTACTCATTTTACTCAGTTGAAGTACACCTGTATATTGCTATTAAACTTTACTGTTACATTTGCACTCTGGTTAGATGCAAACTTATTTTTGTTGTACTGTACTTGTGCTGTATAATGACAATACATTTTAATCTAATAATCTAGCACCCCCCAGACACACAAAAAAACATTCTAAGCGTTCTGTGCTCAAGACATTCCATCATATATCAGTTTAGCGGTTAGGTTATGTATAGACCTAATCTCCCATGTTACACTTGAAATCCAGCTGAGGGAGAGAAGGAGAAGTGCTGCAGGAATGTAGTTACATGAAATCGAACCCTTGCAACCAACATACATGTACATATAGGCAACATACATAGTGTCCAGGGCAGTGGCTTTCATAATATCAGGGGCTGGGGGGTAAGTAGGGGGCCAGATGGGTAGTGGGATGAAAACAACAAGAAAAGAGAATAAAAGATAGTTAAGGTGGATACAGCCTGGCTAACCCTTTCACTACCACACAACAGAAGGGTTTCACACTACCACACTAAAGACGGGTTAACGCTTTCACTACCACTACAGAAGGGTTAACGCTTTCACTACCCCACGACAGAAGGGTTAACGCTTTCACTACCACACTAAAGACGGGTTAACGCTTTCACTACCACTACAGAAGGGTTAACGCTTTCACTACCACACTACAGAAGGGTTAACGGTTACGCTTTCACTACCACCCTACCGAAGGGGTAACGCTTTCACTACCACCCTACCGAAGGGTTAACACTTTCACTACCACACTACAGAAGGGTTAATGCTTTCACTACCTACCACACTACAGAAGGTTAACATTTCACTACCACACTAGTTAACCTTTCACTACCAATACATATGATAATGGTTAATGCTTTCCCTACCACACTACAGAAGGTTAACATTTCACTACAGACGGTTAACCTTTTACTACCACACTACTGAAAGGGTTAGACGGTTAACCTTTCACTACAAAAGGGTTAATGCTTTCCCTACCACACAAAGGTTAACCTTTCACTACAGACGGTTAACCTTTTACTACCACACTACTGAAAGGGTTAACTGTCTGTGTAGTGTGATAGTGAAAGGGTTAATTATCACCAACTTAGTTGTGAGCTCAAATTAATTACAGATATAAAAGGGGTTGATTTGAGTTAATTGATTTTTAAGAGCATTAACCGCATTGCTATCATGACCAGTGACTGCCAGTAGTTACCATGTTAACAATGACCCACCCTCTTGGTTAACGGTTACAATTTCAAATAGGCTAATTTACTCAATAATGAAATTAAAATAATCCATCTAAAAGAGAGCTTGAACATTACGTTTATCATTATGCTGTCAAAGACATCCCCTCACAAACTGATTTCTCCAATAAACAATTTAGGCAAATGAGATTTCACCAATGAATGAAGATGGTAAAACATCTCTCTGCACAAAGTTGCTCATTAGTCTTATGCTTGGTATGTTCACCAAGCTATCAAGTACTCTGAATGCTACGTGTCAATTGTTCGTTTTTTTAATTATTATAATTCTTTTTTTTACAGTTGTGTCCTCTCCTTCTCTTCTCATCTGTTGTATACATTATGCCTCCTCTTCTCACTTCTCTTCTCCAGGAATGGGAGGTATTGTTGATGTTTGTGTTTACTTCCTTCATTGTTCGATGGGTCTTGAGCAAAAGTCCACTTGCCTTTCGGTCCTGCCGTGAACATTTTTGGGAACGCCAGGCCTTAACCGCTCATATTAGCTTAGCTTGCTACTTACTGTATGATGGAACAAAAAGGAACGCCAGGCCATAACTGCTCATATTAGCTTAGCTTGCTACTTACTGTATGATGAACAAAAAGGTAGCTAGGAATGATTTACTCTTCCGTCAATAAACCTGGTGATGCGATCAGTCAGCAGAAATACTCTGGGTCAGAGACACGGTCAACAGCAGCATGGTGGCTTATTGCCTGACCAGTTCTGATGTCATCATACCACTGCTTGATGTATCTGGCCTACTATTGTAAGTAGATTTTTCAGGGCAGCAACCATAAAGCAGACAGACTCTCCATTGAAGTTCTCCATTGATATTCACGGGTGTTAAAATTTTTATTTTATTTCTTTCATGTTTTACATACCGGTATATATATATTTTTTTCATATATATATATTTTTTTTTTCTTTTTTTATAATGTTTTAAAATAGTACACTCATTTGAGTAGTGGAAAAGGGGTAGGATTAAATAAGTGTATACTTCTTCCTACTCCTTTTCGAACATGTAGATTGAGTTGTGTTTCGCTTTTGTTATTGTTTGTTTATATTCATTGCATGTTCGAAATAAAGATTTCAAATCAAATCAAAGTTGACCAGTTGCACCATTTCAAAAACTTCTAGTGAGCTTTAATAAGTGTCCCGGATTTTACCCACAAATGCATGTGGGGACAAATATTCAACCTCCAGTGGTTGCTAATCTGGTGGTAAAGTAGAGAAAACAATTACCGACATTTATAGCCATTGGCTGGTTCTTATTTTCACCTCTGCTGAAGGCAATATGATGGTTGTGAATAAACCTTTATACTGGGAAACATAATTTGCAGGCCTGCCTCTACAGTGCAGGCAGGAAACAGCATCTGAAAAACAATTATAGAATCCCAGAGGCAAATAGCGGTATTATTCATTGATGGATCAGAGAGGTGTGTCCAGGGGTGTAGTGACTGGTAGTTGTGGTGTTGCAGTAATCTGCCATCATTACTCATCATACAATATTAGACGATATGATTTTCTGTTGTTGTCAAGGAAACACTCATATGATGACCATTAAACTAAGTGACTTGATTGACCAATATCATATCGGCCTAGGCCGGGGATCCATAGTCACAACACTTCACTAACACACAGTCTACAATTACACAAAAACATTACTTTCTTCAAATAAGTATTTTTTTCCTGTTTCGCAATTATCCGTAAATTAGAATGTTTGGGGGGGATCATTCATTTCACAGGTGGCAGAGGATCCCCAGAGTGGCTAACAACTGTGGAGACTGACTGCTCAGGGTTTCACCACAAATAATGTAACAGTGGTGCCCCATCATGTAAAATAAATAAATAAATTCTAATTTCTTCTGATTGCCCAGGTAAGTAGTAAACTGCTCTGGGACAGTATCTACTTGCCTGGTTGGGAGGGGGGTGTTCCTTTAACCCATTTTCAATTCAGCATACTGGAAAATAGGACTGTACTGATACATTGACAGACATGATCTTAAATTTTAATCTTAGTGATTCACACACAAGTCTGCGTAAACACTGCATATGGTAGTAAGGGCGTAGACCCATAGAATCTACTTGTGCCAGCAAGAATGACTCCTGGACTAGTTGTAGCCTGAGTCTCCCCCTCATTCATGATCACTAGATGTAATGGTTTTACATGGATCCAGGCCTGTTGAAGTAAGAGTTTAGAAGACAACGATAATACGATATTGAAAGGTCAACCACACGTAGACTCAAACACACAGCCTACCTTCCATTGTGTCCAGAAGTTGAGTATGGCTTGGGAAGACTCACTGGAGTAGAGCTTCTTGCCCCCGGTTGTTTGTGCCCATTGTCTGGAGTTGTCCTTTCCTGTGGCGGACCTCCTGTTTTGATTAGACTCTCTTGAAGTGCCTCTTCGCCATTTTCCACTGTTTCGGTTGGACTCTCTTGAAATGTCTCTTCTTCATTTTCCACTGTTTCGGTTGGACTCTTCTCTTGAAGTGTCTCTTCTTCATGTCCCACTGTTTCTGTTGGACTCTCTTGAAGTGTCTCTACGCCATGTCCCACTGTTTCTGTTGGACTCTCTTGAAGTGTCTCTACGCCATCTCCCACTGTTTCTGTTGGACTCTCTTGAAGTGTCTCTTCTTCATGTCCCACTGTTTCTGTTGGACTCTCTTGAAGTGTCTCTACGCCATGTCCCACTGTTTCTGTTGGACTCTCTTGAAGTGTCTCTTCTTCATGTCCCACTGTTTCTGTTGGACTCTCTTGAAGTGTCTCTTCTTCATGTCCCACTGTTTCTGTTGGACTCTCTTGAAGTGTCTCTACGCCATCTCCCACTGTTTCGGCTGGACTCTCTTTAAGTGTCTCTTCGCCATGCCCCACTGTTTCGGCTAGACTCACTTGAAGTGCCTCTTCTCCATTTTCCACTGTTTCGGTTGGACTCTGTTGAAGCGTCTCTTCTTCATGTCCCACTGTTTCGGTTGGACTCTCTTGAAGCGTCTCTTCTTCATGTCCCACTGTTTCGGTTGGACTCTCTTGAAGCGTCTCTTCTTCATGTCCCACTGTTTCGGTTGGACTCTCTTGAAGTGCATATTCGCCACGCCCCACTGTTTCGGCTAGACTCACTTGGAGTGCTTCTTCGACATTTTCTAATGTTTCGGTTGGACTCTCTTGAAGTGCCTCTTCGCCATTTTCCACGGCAGAGGCTGTGCTGAGCTCCATGTCATCCAATGCCTCCTCTTCGCCATCTCCCGATACTCCAGAAGAGGAGGGAGTCGGTGTATCTCTGTTCCCCAACTCCTCTAGAGTCGCGGGTGTGTCAAGATCTGGGCTGCTATTGTTCAAACTCATGTCACCAACACCCTTCAACACCACTTCACTCTCAATCACGTCCGATGCCATGAGTTGGTGTTCCGTCGCCTTGCTATTATTATGCACAAATCAAGAGTGAAAGACGTGTAGTGCTGTGGGTGTTACAATTACTAACGTTACCCAAACAGAACACGCCGTTACTTGTAGCTAACGGCACCCCACGCCTCAACACGGGAGCACAACAACTTCTTAGGGAAGTTGCTAAGCTAACGATAGCTTCTTAGCTCACGTTGACCGTGCTAATGTTAGCGGAGGGGGGTTCTGTTGTAGAGCGAAACCGAACGGCTATGCCAACTAGCGGCATATCTTACTAGCGAAACGGTGTGTTAATTCCGTATACGTTTTAACCAAAGCTCCATTAACTTGTCAAATATCGGTAGTTCAGAAAGTTAACTTTTCCCCAGCAGCAGTGGTGTGACTGTGTGCGCAGCCAAGCAAGCAGCTTTTCGTTTCCTTCCTCCCTCCCTCCCTCCCTTCCTTCCTCTCCAACCCTCTGCTGCCTGTCTGCTGCTCGGCGACAAGTGGCGACTGTTTAACGTTAACGTCACACTCACATAGCAATCTAACGTTACCGAGCCAGCTAGAATAATATATATATCACATCTAACGTTACCGAATATACACTTTCAATTATGAGACAACGGTGGCAAGAACCCGTGGCGTCGCGGGCTAAAAAAGTCCGTATGGATTACTTTTATTTAGCCCCGGGTCGTCCATAAATCTGTGCAGTGCTGAAGTTTCAAGTAAACGTGTTTCGTGTTCGGTAGGTTAGGCTCGGCTAGCAAGTAGCGAGCAAGCAACACGTCTACCGAGGTACTCACTTACGTCAGTTGCCAGACTCTATATTTTCCAGCAGTTTATGTCATTACTAATCAATTCCATCGAAATATGTGATTGATTGATTGAAAACTTTATTAACAGATTGCAAAACTGTACATTGGAATATTGACAATGACAACCATACTAGGTAATTTACTGTACATTGGAGGGGGTTGGGTTAGGACATTTACAGGGGCCAGTTTCGAATTGCAGTCTCCCGTAGGTGTTCTTTGAGAGTGGTTTTGAAAGTGGGTAGTGATTCACATTCCTTTACAGCTTTAGGTAGGGCGTTCCACATTGATGGCAGTAAATTAGACCCTGGCAACTACCGCCCTGTTTCTATCCTAACCTCCATCTCGAAAGTCATGGAAAAAATTGTATACGAACAGGTCGAAAAATACCTTGCGAAAAAAAATCTACGAATTCCAATCTGGCTTCAGAACATCCCACTCCACTGACATGCCTTCTCTATTTAAACTACCACATCAAACAAGAGGTGGACGCAGGCAAATACTGCGGCATGGTCATGCTGGACCTACAAAAGGCCTTCGACACTGTCAATCACACCATTCTGATTGACAAGCTAAAAGCAATTGGTTTTGATAGTCTATCAGTGAGCTGGATGCAATCTTACCTGGAGGGGAGAGAGCAGATGGTGGAGGTAAACGGTACCCTATCCCCCCCCTCACAGTGAGCTGTGGTGTTCCACAAGGAAGCATACTAGGTCCGCTACTGTTCCTAATTTATGCAAATGACATGTCGTCAGCTTGTGACTGCAACTTGTTCCTGTTTGCGGACGACTCAGCCCTGCTGGTCTCTGACAAGAACAAGTTACAGGTTGAAAAAACCCTCAGCTCAGAACTAGGCAAAATCTGCATATGGCTCGCTGATAACAAACTATCATTAGACATGGGCAAAACAGAGTCCATTCTCTTTGGAATGGAACTTTGGAAATTACTCAATAATCAACTAGGCTGCAGTAAAAAACTTAAAACCAGATTCTCAAACATAAACATAAAGACGGACAACACGCTCATCACAGACAAGCTGGATGTAGCCAATTACTTAAACATCTTCTTCACAAACATAGCCACAACACTGGTAAACAAACTACCCTCCCACTCAGGGCATTATGGGGTAGAACACATAGTAGCATACTACAAAAACCTAGGGGTCCACAAAGACGACTTCAAACTTGAAATGGTAACAACCGATGAGGTACTCAAAAAATTGAGCGCCCTCCAACCTAACAAGGCCACTGGCCATGACAACATCCCCTCCAAATTCCTCAGAGACGCAGCAGCCGCCATCACCCCAGTCATCACACACATAATAAACCTCTCTATAAAACAGGGGCACGTCCCCAAGGACTTCAAAATTGCGAGAGTGACCCCTCTACACAAAAAGGGCAGCAAATTAGACCCAGGCAACTACCGCCCTGTTTCTATTCTTACCTCCATCTCGAAAGTCATGGAGAAAATAGTCTATGAACAGGTCGAAAAGTACTTGGCGGAAAAAAATCTAATCTACGAATTCCAATCTGGCTTCAGAACGTCCCACTCCACTGACACATGCCTCCTCTATTTGAACGACCACATCAAACAAGAGGTGGACGCGGGCAAATACTGCGGCATGGTCATGCTGGACCTACAAAAGGCCTTCGACACTGTCAATCACTCCATTCTAATGGACAAGCTAAAAGCAATTGGTTTTGATAGCTTATCAGTGAGCTGGATGCAATCCTACCTGGAGGGGAGAGAACAGATGGTAGAGGTAAACGGTACTCTATCCCCCCCCCCTCACAGTGAGCTGTGGTGTTCCACAAGGAAGCATACTAGGACCGCTACTCTTCCTAATTTATGCAAATGACATGTCGTCAGCCTGTGACTGCAACTTGTTCCTGTTTGCGGACGACTCAGCCCTGCTGGTCTCTGACAAGAACAAATTGCAGGTTGAAAAAACCCTTAGCACGGAACTAGGCAAAATCTGCATATGGCTCGCTGATAACAAACTATCATTACACATGGGCAAAACAGAGTCCATTCTCTTCGGTTCAAATAACAAACTCAGCAAGACCGACGGATTCTCAGTTACAGTGGGTGACAATATTGTCACAAGGAAAGACGAAATTACCTACCTGGGTTCCATCCTAGAGGCAAATCTTTCCTGTGACAAAATAATAATAATAATTATAATTTAGGACCTGCTCCGAGGTCATCAATTGGCACACATGCGATGCATGCATGCAATTCGTATCTGCGATTAACCCATCCCGTCGTCCTTCCCCCCCAAGGGCAGCCGGGAGCAGACAGGCGCAACGTGAGCCGCGCCAGGGGACCAATCCAAGTGCTCCTGTCCGTCTTCGTCAAGGACGCCACAGCGTTAGCTATCTTGTTGTTGTGCATGTTTTTCCATTGGGTTTATCTTATCGGGGGGGAAACCCTTGCGAGCACGGGGAGAACATGCAAACTCCACACAGAAAGGCCTGGGAGATACCCCACCTGGGTAACTGGCATCATGGAAACCTGGTCCCCAAGCGGGATTCGAACCCTGGACCTTCTTGCTGTGAGGCGACAGTGTTAACCACTACACCACCGTGCCGCATCCAAATGGCATCCAATGTAATAAAAAAAGTCAACCAACGAACTAGATTCTTGTACCGGATCTCCTCTCTGGTAAACAAGAATACCCTGAAGACTCTGGCAGGAGCACTCATTCAAGGGTACTATGACTATGCGTGCACCTCATGGTACCAAAGCACCTCAAAGGCGCTTAAAACAAAATTACAAACATCACAAAACAAACTGGTCAGACTACTACTTGACCTGAACCCCAGAACCCACCTCACCCCTGCCCACTTTGCCAACCTAGGATGGCTTAGAGTAGACGACAGAGTACAGCAACTTGCAATGGGCCTGGTCTACAAGATACACTATACGACCGGGGTGCCCATGTACATGTCAAAATACTTCCCAAAGGTCAGTGAATACCACAACCACTACACCAGAGGAAGCTCAACAAATCATGTTAAACCCAGATTCGGCTCAAACAAGGGACTAAACACGTTTCGCAATTATGCCACAACAATGTGGAACGCCCTACCCAAAGCTGTAAAGGAATGTGAATCCCTGCCCACATTCAAAACCGCTCTTAAAGAGCACCTACGGGAGGCTGCAATTCGAAACTGGCCACCGTAAATGCCCAAAACCCCCACCACCTCCTAATAGACAGTCTCCTCACCACCGCATGTATATATTCCCTCCCCGCCGTATGTATATTTCCCTCCCACCCCCTCCTAATGTACAGTCCCCTCCCCATCATATGTATATACTCTGTCAGGATCTAGGGGTAACAGTACTGTATATTTGAATACCGTTATGTCACAAATGTATCAGTACTAAATACCTATATGTCCCTATGCCATAAATGTCATGTATGTTGTGTATGTCATAAATGTCTATATGAATTGAAAATGGGGGACCCTGATGGAAACAAGACAAACGTCTTTCTCAGGTCTGCATCCCCTTAACAATTGTATGTATTGAGCCGTACTGTATTGTACCCATTCTGCAATCTGTTAAATAAAGTTTTCATTCATTCATTCATTCATTCACTCTTCGGTTCAAATAACAAACTCAGCAAGACCGACGGCTTTTCAGTTACAGTGGGTGACAATATTGTCACAAGGAAAGAAGATATTACCTACCTGGGTTCCATCCTAGAGGCAAATCTTTCCTGTGACAAAATGGCATCCAATGTAATAAAAAAAGTCAACCAACGAACACGATTCTTGTACCGGATCTCCTCACTGGTAAACAAGAATACCCTGAAGACTCTGGCAGGAGCACTCATTCAAGGGTACTACGACTATGCTTGCACCTCATGGTACCAAAGCACCTCAAAGGCGCTAAAAACAAAATTACAAACATCTCAAAACAAAATGGTCAGACTACTGCTTGACCTTACTCCTAGAACCCACCTCACCCCTGCCCACTTTGACAACCTAGGATGGCTTAGAGTAGACGACAGAGTACAGCAACTTGCAATGGGCCTGGTCTACAAGATACACTACACGACCAAGGTACCCATGTACATGTCAAAATACTTCCCAAAGGTCAGTGAATACCACGATCACAACACCAGAGGAAGCTCCACAAATCATGTTAAACCCAGATTCGGCTCAAACAAGGGACTAAACACGTTTCGCAATTATGCCACATCAATGTGGAACGCCCCACCCAAAGCTGTAAAGGAATGTGAATCACTACCAACTTTCAAAAACACTCTCAAAAAACACCTACGGGAGACTGCAATTCTAAACTGGCCCCTGTAAATGTCCTAACACAACCCCCCCCCCAATGTACAGTAAATGACCAAGTATTGTCTTGTCAATATTCCAATATACAGTTTTGCTTGTTCAGTTGTACAGTGTCCCCCACCCACCCCTCCTACCCAACCTACCCCCCACCCACCCAACCACCTCCAATGTACAGCCCCCCCCCCACCTACCAAACCTCCTCCAATGTACAGTTTCTATGTCAAATGTATATATATTCTCTTTTCTGGACTCTTTTTGTATCACAAACAGTACTGTATTTGCAAATCTGGTATGTCATAAATGTATAGATGTAGCAGTACTGTCTATCTGTATGTCATGTATGTCATATGTTATGATGAATTGAAAATGGGGGACCCTGATGTAAACAAGACAATAGTCTTTCTCTGGTCTGCATCCCCTTAACAATTGTATGTATTGAGCTGTACTGTACCCATTCTGCAATCTGTTAATAAAGTTTTCAATCAATCAATCAATGTGGCATAATTGCGAAACGTGTTTAGTCCCTTGTTTGAGCCGAATCTGGGTTTAACATGATGTCTGTAACAAGTAGATAACATGACACTAAATACATATTATCCTTGCACACACAGCTGGGTATTTATATCTGCCGAGAGAGCCCTACTTGTTATATTTGAATAATCTGTGTATATTCTCAAATCTGGCCTCCCATTTCCATCATCTCCCTTAACCTGTTCCACACAATGTGAAAATCCGCCTAAAATATATACCTAGGTAAATGGAATATTGCTCCACTTCTACAAGTGCTATTTGCATATTCTTGGTATCTAGGTACATCTATGGACCTCAGGGAATGTATTCACAGTGTCATAAATATTGTGTCTATAGGCTTGCTTAAATTGTGATGAAACAAAGGAGAATATGAATTATGATTTTTCTTTGCATCTTTTACAGTGAATAACACCATGATAATAATGACCAAACTTAAAAAACTGCCACTGATCACGTTCAGTACCCTCTTGAGATCATGTGTACAAAAAAAATCGAAGGAAATTAATAAAGGGAAGATGATTAAACCGAAGGTTCTGTAGATACAGTACTGAATTCTCCCATCCGGACCAATGCAATTTTAAATATTATTATAGAATATAGAATATGATGCTTATACATTACCTTATTATAGCCAATTCGCACATTTATATATATATACATATATTATCTTTCAAATGACCGAGTTCAATTTGGATTTAGTATCACCAGGCGTGCATAAGAACAGATAATGAAATCTACTGTAATCTAGTGTACTTTCGAATTTTCCCCACAGTGCAACCGTTTTGAAACTAATTTCAGATATAATTGTTCCTACATGCTAACAATAGGGAGGAGAAACTAACTGCGTTTCAATATTTGTCAAAAACGTTACCTTTTGTGGCTTATTATCGCAAATCATAACAGTTATTGATATGATTCATTCAGAACGCTGAACTTTGAAACCCCACAGTATCTGACAGGAAGTGTAGTTCGGAAAAATCCCAATGCTGGTCGACAGCTATGCATGTCCTCTACAAAATGGCCGCAAAAAGACTACAATTCCCATGGTTCAAAATTTCCATTTCCGTTTCCGTCTTGGAATAGACTTCAGAAAATCGAAAACTTAAAACTATCTAATGGCACTTTTAACCTATTGCTAAACTAACGTATTGATGATAATATACATTCGACATGCTTTTGTGACATGTTAGTGATGTTAATACTTGAAAACGTTTGACAAAAAAATCGCAACTTATATGCAATATTAAAAAAAATATGGATTTATGACCAGATGTCATTTTTTGGGTCGGTACCGACCCCGTGGGGTGGAACCGTGGGGTGGAACTCGTCGATTTGTGGGTGGGTGCCAGACACCAGGCCAGTATATTCTGTACACTGTATTCTCTCCATGTTTGTACCAGTCTCATCATGTGTGTCTGTCTGCCAGTGATGCCAGTAACTAGTTACTAGTTACTAATCTGATTACTTTTTTCAGTAAATAGTAATCTAACTTGTTACTTTTTACAAGCCAGTAATCTGATTACAGTTACTTTTCCAAGTGGCTGTGTGTTACTATTTAGTTACTATCTCATAATGCTGATGATAAGAGAGCCAGGGGTACAGTCAGCTAGACCGGAGATGGGACGTGCGCTCGCCCACGCATGCACACAGCCACACACACATGAGAATAACAAACTATAATACCATGTTTTATATTACACAACGGTTTTACAATTTAATTTTTAATTAAAATTATATTATATACATTTTCTATTTTATTTCGTTTGGGAACCGTGCACTGTCCTAGAGTGCCTGAGCAGTGGACAGACAGCTGTGACCTTATATGGCCTGACATCTCATGATGACCTGTCTGAGCAGCCAATCATGATTTATGACATTATGCACTTTCAATAAAGCATTATTAAAAAAAAAATTTAATTTTTTTTTTGTCATTCTTATGTTGTGGCAGCAGCAGGGGGGACGACGACGACTTCGTAACCTAGTTACTTTTAAAGTAACTAAGTTACTTTGATAATCAAGTAATCAGTAAAGTAACGATTACTTTTTAAAGGAGTAATCAGTAATCAGATAATTTTTACAAGTAATCTGTGGCATCACTGGTGTCTGCAATGCATACATTAATAGGAGCAGATGCATTGCTGTTGCTGTACATGTCGAAATACTTCCCAAAGGTCAGTGAATTCCACGACCACAACACCAGAGGGAGTGCCACTGTGCCACAAATCATGTTCAACCCAGATTCGGCTCAAACAAGGGACTAAACACGTTTCGCAAATATGCCACAACAATGTGGAATGCCCACGCCCTACCCACAGCCGTAAAGAATGTGAATCCCTACCCTCCTTCAAAAAGAGCACCTACGGGAGGCTGCAATTCGAAACTGGTCCCGGTAAATGTCCAACCCCCCCCCCCCCCCCCCCCCTCCAATGTACAGTTTCTTCCCCCTCGAATGTATATGTATATATTTTCTTTTAGGATCTCTGTCTCAGTACTGTATATTTGTATGTCGTGTATGTCATAAATGTCATGATGAATTGAAAATGGGGGACCCTGATGTAAACAAGACGAAAGTCTTTCTCTGGTCTGCATTCCCTTAACAATTGTGTGCATTGAGCCGTACTGTATTGTACCCATTCTGCAATCTGTTAAATAAAGTTTTCAATCAATCAATCACGCTGACAGAACAGAACAGGAAGATAATTCTCCATCCAATGCATTGAAGTCTATGAGAAAATCGTTTTATGAGCTCTCTCACTTTTTACCAAAACCGCTTCTAATCACTCATTTCTGAGTGATTTCTTTTTTCAGCCATACCAATTTTTTTTGGAAATACTACTTCTGGACTACTAACTACTACAGAAAAACGTGAGTAACAAGTTTTTCTACAACTCAAGTTCAGACCTATGTTACTCTATTTCATTAGCACTAAAAGTGAGTTGTCTTTATTGTATCAGAAACTTCTGAATGTAATCTTTCAAAAGAGACCAGGCTCATGCATGTGCTATACGTATAAAGTATAGTATTTTGGTTTTCAAAAAA
>NC_140182.1:47156119-47253161 GCF_963971535.1 Notolepis coatsorum | reverse complement strand
TTCAAAAAAAGTATGCAGTCCTCAAAAACGAAAACTAAAATGGCCACTTTTGGGGGAGATTGTAACCAAAATACAAATATGAACATTGTGTGAGGATTCGCCTGTTCCCTGGACCTTTTTTCCCTGTCTCCTCACCTCACCAGCCCCCACCCTTGTGAGAACTTTTCCCTGCCTTCTACTCTCCTTCACCAGCCCCCACCCTTGCGATGATTTACTCTCCTCTACTCTTCACCAGCCCCCACCCTTGGACTTTCTTGTTCAATTACCATCACGCAGCTGTCATAGTTTGTGATTAGCGCCCCTGAGGGCTTTATTTACCTGGACCTCCCTTCCAGTCCTGGTCGGGTCGTTCTGTATCTGTGTTCACTCTGTGTTCATTGCATTCTGTCCGTTACCATCCTGTACGTTACCATCACCTGCCGCGTCTCCGGCGTGAGACGACGTGCCAGCCATCACCACCTGTCGCCGTTTGCCTGGAGTGGGACACCGTCTTCGCTCTCTAATTCTCTACGGGAGGTTTTCCAGTGTTCCCACTCCAGACGTCAAGACGGCGCGTCATCGCTCCCTATTTTCCACGGGAGGATGGCATCTCTTCGCCCCGGTCCCCTGGGACCCCTGTGTTCTGCGCTGCCCGTCTGCAGCATCCGAGGAGGATCTCCGTGCCAAGCCTGGAGTGGTGTTCCCACTCCAGACGTCAAGACAGCGCGTCATCACTCCCTATTTTCCACGGGAGGATGGCGCCTCTTCCCCCCGGCCTCCGCTGTCGGGCCCCTGTCTCCGTGACAGGCCTCCGCCGTCGGGCCCCTGTCTCCGTGCCCGGCCCCCGCTGTCGGGCCCCTGTCCCCTTGCCAGGCCTCCGCCGTCGGAAACCCTGTCCTCATCCCTGTAAGCAGCTCTGGCCCTCGCCCTGTCCAAGGCCTTAACCCTGTTCTCTGTCCCTGTCTCCAGCCCGCCTCTCCGGGCCGCGTGTTGCTTCTTCCCAATCCAACAGTGCAAAAATGCGGAAGCATTCGTCACCGCACGCCACTACGGTAAAGCGCCTTTCTTTTCAGGCCCGCTTAGACAAATGCTATGGCATTTCCGCGTACATTGCAACGAATCACTTGAAACCTCGGCTGGCTGTCTATTGCCATTCTCTAAGTCAAACTCTAACCTTAACCAGCTCCTTAACAGCGCCTAAACTTAACCCTTCTAACCTTAAGCAACTCCGAAACAATGCCTAACCTTAACCAACTCCGAAACAATGCCTAAACTTAACCGGCGAAATGAACGCACGTTAAAAAAAAATAAAGAAAAAGAAATTGAAGGGAATCGAACTCGCCAGCAACGAGCCGTAGGATCCACAGCCATGCAGTCTTGCCAATTGAGCTATTTCTGGATACTGAATAAGGGGCGGTGACTTATATATATTGAGCTCCGCTCGTGTCGAACCAAGGCGGGATCTCATGCGCATGCGCGGGCACCTCGCGAGCACGCCGGCGCACGCACGCACCTGAGCGAGCACGCCGCCGCCGGTGCACGCACCTGGGCGCTGGGCGAAGGAAAATGAAAGGCGCATTACCGCACGCCACTACGGTACCTGCGGTGACGAATGCGGAAGCATTTTTGCACTGTTGGATTGGGAAGAAGCAACAGGCCGCCGGGCCTCTGTCCCTGTCCCCCTCTCCAGTGCCCCTGGTCCTGGCCCTGACACTTAGCCCTGGTCCTTAGCCCTGGCCCTTAGCCTTAGTCCCTTAGCCTATTCGCCTCTTAAAGGCACAGTGCCGCATTTTCCATATTTCCTTGACTCTAGTGTTTTTGTGTTTTCCCTTAAAGGGACTGTGCCGCTTTTTGTTCTATAATAAATATTTGCCCTGTTTTGGCTTACTCTCATACCCGTCTTGTGTTGTGCGATTGGGGTCGGTTACAAACCATAACACATTGTTTTTATCACACACAAATAAATAGCATGATACCTAAAATAAGAAGAATGTAATATAACATGTTCTACTACAACAAAAAGACGGTACACTGATTTATCAGTAGCAGTATTGCCGATAGCATTACATCGGTGAAAGACTACTATGTGTGTGTGTGTGTGTGTGAGAGAGAGAGAGAGAGAGAGAGAGAGTATAGTAGCCTAAATGGTTGAACCTGAGGCATACGTTGTCAAGTGCTTTGATTGGTCGAGAGACTACATGCAGTCCATTTATCAGCAACGGTCGATGATATCTAGTCCTAACGTCAGCAAATGTGTAGGTTTGTGACCTACACATGATTCAGAATAGAAATGCAAAATGGGTTGACAGTCGATAAGATAAGATGTTCCTTTATTAATCAGGTGTCATAGCATCATAGGGGTAGTGGAGGTACAGGCAGAGTAATATAAATTACAATAAAATATAGAGAATACAAATATCAGAGTAGAGGTGTTATATAGAAAATATTAAAATATGACGGACAGGTGAGACATATGTATACTCTTGATAATAATAACAACAACACAATAACAGGTGAGACGGCATTTGTGCGGCAATGGGTCCCTAAGAAGTGGGGTGACATGGGCTGACTTCGGTAGGTTTGAGATCAGGCGGGCCGCTGCTTTCTGAATGAGTTGAAGAGGCTTGGTGGCAGTGGTCGGAAGGGCAGTGCGTTGCAGTAGTCGAGGCGGGAGATGACTGTTGATTGGACGAGGAGTTGGGTGGCTTCTTTTGTCAGGAAGGGGCAGATCCTTCTGACGTTGCTCAGGAGGAATCTGCAGGTTCTGGTTGTCGCTGCGATGTGAGCGGAGAAGTTCAACTGGTCGCCTAGGACAACACCAAGGTTCTTGGCGGTCGGGGACGCCTATATATTAAAGGCAGCCCAAGAGTGCTTCCGCGTTTCTCTGATTGGCCGCGACGCCTCACGTGACAACGCCTAGCACGCCCCGCGGCAGAGCGGAGCGGCAGAGCGGCAGCGGCGCATAGGTTATGTATTCCTAATCCCCCCTGTTTTAACATCGACAGTTAGCTCAACTCGTTCCTCAGGTTGCTGTGGATCCTTGGTGACAAGTTGAATCACTTCGATATATTTTTTTCTTCTTTTTTTACGTTTAATTAATTTATCATCTCTCTATATAAACGTTCTTTCGCCGGTTAAGTTTAGGCATTCTTTCGGAGTTGGTTAAGGTTAGGGTTAAGTTTAGGCATTCTTTCGGAGTTGGTTAAGGTTAGGGTTAAGTTTAGGCATTCTTTCGGAGTTGGTTATGGTTAGAGTTTGTCGCAGAGCATGGCAATAGAATGCCTGTCTCTTTCGCCGGAGCAGCAGCCTATTTCCGCTCTGCCGTGGGGCGTGCTAGGCGTTGTCACGTGGGGTGTCGCGGCCAATCAGAGAAACGCGGAAGCACTCTTGGGCTGCCTTTAATATAGACGCGTCGGGGACGCGGTCACAGCTGCATTCTTAACTGTGATGGAAAGGTCGGTCAGGGGGGAGGATTTGGCCGGCAGGTGGAGCAATTCTCTTTTGCTTAGGTTCAGTTTGAGGTGGTTGGTCTTCATCCAGGCGGAGTTGTTGGACAGACAGGCCGAGATTCGCTTGGAGACATGGATATCCGAGGGATATCCGAGGGAGAGTTGAGTATCATCGGCATAGCAATGATACGAGAAGGCATGACAGGTGATAATGTTACCCAGAGATTTAGTGTAGAGGGAGAAGGGAAGGGGTCCTAGGACTGAGCCCTGGGGGACACGCTAGCCTTCCTCACCAGCTTGTTCAGTTGGTTAGTGTCTCTTGAGTTGAGTGACAGTGGACACTCTGTTGATGTTACATAGCATTTCATGGAAAAGAATTCTGTATTTTACTATGACAACTATTAAAGAAACTTGACACTTGAAACTTGAACTAGCTACTTCAAGTTCAAGTTTCAAGTTTCAAGTTTCTTTAATAGTTGTCATACAGAAGTACAGAATACTTTTGTACAAAATGCTTCTTACTGTTGCGCTCCAGAGACTGTGCATGACAAGATAAGTATGAAATAAAAACATAGTAAAAATTAGAAGAAAAAAAAGAGGTCACAGTGTTCAGTTTAGACATATGTACAATGTTCGTAGACGTAGTTACCATACAATATACAATACTGTGCAGTGTACTAATATACAATACTATATAGTGCAAGGCATAAATGGACGAGGTGCAGTTTAGGTACAATTCACAGTAGGTGTACGAGTTGTAGTGCAAATCCTTTATCAATAAATATAAAGTGTAAGTGTGTTTGTGTGATCTAAAGTGTGGAGAGTGGGTGCTGCAGTGTGTTGTTTGTTTGAGTGAGTGTGTGTGTGCGTGTGGGTGTGTGTGCTGTGTGCATTTGATGGTTGTTGCATAGTGATTATTGTTCGTTTAGCGATTATTGTTCGTTTAGCAGCCTGATGGCCTGGGGATAGAAGCTCCTTCTGAGTCTTTCTGTGCTCGCCATAAGACTCCGGTATCGCTTGCCTGACGGCAGCAGTTCAAAGAGGCAGTTGTTCGGGTGGCTCGAGTCCTTAATAATTCTCTTAGCCTTCCCCTTGCACCGCTTGTTGTAAATGTTCTGGAGGGTGGGAAGCCCCCCTCTAATTGTGCGTTCGGCTGAACGTGTCACTCTTTGTAGTCTGCTACGGTCTTGTGCAGTGCTATTCCCAAACCAGGAGGTGATGTTGCCGGTCAGGATGCTCTCTATTGTACATGAGTAGAAGTTCCTAAGGATCTTCTGACTGACTTGGAACTTCCTTAGGCGCCTGAGGAAGTAGAGGCGTTGTCGTGCCTTCTTCACAACACTGTCAATGTGTGTGGTCCATGTCAAGTCCTCGGATATGTGGGCTCCGAGGTACTTGAAACTGTTCACTCTCTCAACTGGTGCCCCGTCGATGCTGAGGGGGCTGTAGTCCTTGACCCCCGACCTCCTGAAGTCCACAATCATCTCTTTTGTTTTGCTGACGTTCAGGGAGAGGCAGTTCTCCTGACACCACTGTGACAGGTTCTCTACCTCTTCCAGGTAGGCCCTTTCGTCGTTGGCAGAGATCAGGCCCACCACTACTGTGTCATCAGCAAATTTGATGATGGTGTTGTTGTTCCGCTGTGCTACGCAGTCATGTGTGTACAGGGAGTAGAGGAGGGGGCTCAGAACACAGCCCTGGGGGGCCCCTATGTTGAGCGTGATGGATGAGGAGGTGCAGTTGCCGGCTCTTACCACCTGGGGTCTGCCCGTCAGGAAGTCCAGGACCCACTGGCACAGGTCATAGTTCAAGCCCAGGTCCCTGAGCTTGGCTATGAGTTTGGAGGGGACTATGGTATTGAATGCTGAGCTGTAGTCGATGAACAGCATTCTCACATAGTTCCCCTTCCTCTTGTCCAGATGTGATGCTGCTGTGTGCAGCACATGGGCTATGGCGTCCTCCGTGGACCTGTTGGGGCGATATGCAAATTGCAGAGGGTCCAGGTTGATGGGGAGGGAGGAACAGATGTAGCCCTTCACTAGCTTCTCAAAGCACTTCATGGCTATGGAGGTGAGGGCTACAGGGCGGTAGTCGTTGAGGCAAGCGGGCGTAGATTTTTTGGGTACAGGGATGATGGTGGACTTCTTCAGACAGGTGGGGATGACGGCCTGTTCCAAGGACAGGTTGAAGATGTCAGTGAATACCGGGGCCAGTTGGTCGGCACAGACTTTTAGGACGCGGCCGGGGATGCCGTCCGGTCCTGCTGCCTTCCTGATATCCACTTTTTTAAAGATCCGTCTCACCTCATGCTCTGTTACCCTGAACACTGAGTCTCCATCAGCAGACCCCCCCCCCCCCATTGCCGTGGTTTGTAGGCTGGTGTTGTTATTCACAGCCTCAAACCTCGCATAGAAGGAGTTGAGATCATTTGCTAAGGAGATGTCACTGTTCAGTTTGAGGGGGGTTCCTTTGTAGTCTGTCATTGTTCTGAGGCCCTGCCACATGCCTCTAGAGTCAGCCTGTTCAAACTGAAGTTCAACTTTATCCCTGTAACGCCGTTTTGCCTCTATTACTGCTCTCCTGACGTTGTATCTTGCCATCTTGTGTTCTTCCATGTTGCCCGTCGCCAGCCCGGTGTTGTATGCTGATGTGCGCACTTTCAGAGCCTCACGGACGGATTTGTCTACCCAGGGCTTCAGATGAATGCATTCATTTGAGTTTGTGAATTGGTACTTGTATGTGTGCGCATGTGCATGCGTGTGTCTGTATGTGTTCAGGACTGAACTATGATCTTTCAGTCTGATACCTATATGTTTATCTTATAATTTGTGAATATATATCTGCAGATAAAGATTTCTGGCGGATTGTGTGGAAGATACAGTCAAGATGTAGTGGTAGATCTTTTAGCGCTCACAATAGTGATAAAAGCACTGTGACATTTAACAACTAAAATGAATGTACTTGACATAAAGTAAATCACCCTGATGTTCTAAGGTTGAATACCCAAAGGTAAGCAGGTATACAGACACAAATCTTCAGGACAAACTTGACTTCAATTTCACCAATTTATGTTGGCCATGTCAACAAACATGCGTTTATGCTGAGTGACCCTCAGCAGCTTGCCAGCCCTGTCCAGACCCTATTGTTCTAAAATACACACACAGTATGCTACTGTATTTCTGTACAGATTGATTGATTGATTGATTGATTGATTGAAAACTTTTTAACAGATTGCAAAATGGGTACAGTACAGTACAGCTCAATACATACAATTGTTAAGGGGATGCAGACCAGAGAAAGACTTTTGTCTTGTTTACATCAGGGTCCCCCATTTTCAATTCATCTTTAAAACAGAATAGTCTTTCCCTAAACGGGTGCAAGAGTTAATAATAATAGAACATAGAACATAGTAATAATGGTGATAGTGATAATAGTGATAACAGTAGTGAATGACATGATTAAATCAGTGTCAGTAATAAAAATAGTGATGATAGTATACATGGTCCATAATGATGATGGTGATGGTGGTGGCACTGGTGGTGATGGTGATGGAGGTGATGGTGGTGGTGGTGGTAGTGATGATGGTGGTGATGATGCTAGTGATTATGGTGATTATGGTGATGGTGGTGGTAGTGATGATGATGGTTGTGGAGGTTATGATGACGATTATGATGGTGGTGGTAGTGATGATGGTGGTGATGATGCTAGTGATTATGGTGATTATGGTGATGGTGGTGGTAGTGATGATGATGGTTGTGGAGGTGATGATGACGATTATGATGGTGGTGGTAGTGATGATGGTGGTGATGATGCTAGTGATGGTGATATGGTGGTGGTAGTGATGATGATGATGGTGGTGGTGATAGAGGTGATGGTGGTGGTGATGGAGGTTATGATGGTGGTGATGGAGGTTATGATGGTGATTATGGTGGTGGTAGTGATGATGATGATGGTGGTGATGGTGGTGGTGATGGAGGTTATGATGGTGGTGATGGAGGTTATGATGGTGGTGGTGATGGAGGTTATGATGGTGGTGATGATGGTGGTGGTGATGGAGGTTATGAACTTATGATGGTGGTGGTGATGGAGGTTATGATGGTGGTGGTGATGGAGGTTATGATGGTGGTGGTGATGGAGGTTATGATGGTGGTGATGGAGGTTATGATGGTGGTGATGATGCTAGTGATGATGGTGATTATGGTGGTGGTAGTGATGATGATGATGGTGAAGGTGATGATGATGATGATGATGATGGTGGTTGTAGTAATGATGGTGGTGGTGGTGATAGAGGTGATGGTGGTGGTGATGGAGGTGATGATGGTGATGAAGGTGATGAGATGGAGGTGATGATGGTGATGGAGGTGATGATGGAGGTGGTGGTGGTGACTGGTGATGATGGTGGTAGTTGTGGTGGTGGTGATGATGGAGGTGATGGAGGTGATGATGGAGGTGGTGGTGGAGGTTATGATGGAGGTGATGGAGGTGATTATGGAGGTGATGATGGAGGTGGTGGTAGTGATGGTGGTGGTGATGGAGGTGGTGGTGGAGGTGGTGATGGAGGTGGTGGTGGAGGTTATGATGGTGGTGGTGGTGGTGGTAGTGATGGTGGTGGTGATGGAGGTTATGGTGGTGATGATGGTGGTAGTTGTGGAGGTGGTGGTAGTTGTGGTGGTGGTGATGGTGATGGAGGTGGTGGTGGTGGTGATGATGGTAGTTGTTGTGGTGGTGATGGTGGTGGTGGTGGTGGTGATGATGGTAGTTGTGGTGGTGGTGATGGTGATGGAGGTGGTGGTGGTGGTGATGATGATGATGGTAGTTGTGGTGGTGGTGATGGTGATGGTGGTGGCACTGGTGGTGATGATGATGGAGGTGATGGTGGTGGTGGTGGTAGTGATGATGGTGGTGATGATGCTAGTGATTATGGTGATTATGGTGATGGTGGTGGTAGTGATGATGATGGTTGTGGAGGTGATGATGACGATTATGATGGTGGTGGTAGTGATGATGGTTGTGGTGGTGATGGTGATGATGGTAGTTGTGGTGATGGTGATGGTGATGGAGGTGGTGGTGGTGGTGATGATGGTGGTAGTTGTGGTGGTAGTTGTGGTGGTGGTGATGGAGGTTATGATGGAGGTGATGGAGGTGATGATGGAGGTGGTGGTGGTGGTGATGATGATGGTGGTAGTTGTGGTAGTGGTGATGGTGATGGAGGTGATGATGGAGGTGGTGGTGGTAGTTGTGGTGGTGGTGATGGTGATGGAGGTGGTGGTGGTGGTGATGATGGTAGTTGTAGTGGTGGTGATGGTGGTAGTTGTGGTGGTGGTGATGGTGATGGAGGTGGTGGTGGTGATGATGATGGTAGTTGTGGTGGTGGTGGTGGTGATGGAGGTGGTGGTGGTGGTGATGATGGTGGTAGTTGTGGTGGTGGTGATGGAGGTTATGATGGAGGTGATGATGTAGGTGATGGTGGTGGTAGTTGTGGTGATGGTGATCCTGGAGGTCCTGTTGAGTAGGAATACAGCTCTCTGGATTTGATTAAATGTTGCTCTCATTCTCTTCTCTTTGTTTTCTAAATGTGACTGTCTCATCTCTGACGTTGTGGAAGTGTATTGACACCAATCACTCCAATTTCAGGTAGATCATGATAATAATTATAATGATAATAAGGCCTTGCATGGAAAGTTTGTGTAGTTATCTTACTTCCTGTATGGCTGTCTGTAACCATTGGTAACTACTTTAAAAAGAAAATGCCTAATTTCTGTGCAGTGGTAGAGTAGGTTAAACCCTGATGATGTGTTTGTTGAAATATTTCTCATATATCAGCACATAGCAATCGTTGTCTCTTCCATTGCCATGTACAAAACGTTTGCTAGGCAGTGGTGGAAAGTACTATGCATTTTGTACTTAAGTACATTTTCAAACTACTTGTACTTTACGTGAGTATTTTCATTTTAGGGAACATTATACTTTACTCCACTACATTTCAAAGGAAATATTGTACTTTTTACTCCACTACATTTATCTGAACCCATCAGCTACTTGTTACTTTGAAGAAAAAGATGTTGCATAGAAAACGTGGCAAAATGTATGAAGATTATATACTTTCACATTTGAAGCCTGTCGACTTCAAGAGGACCTAATCAGAGCAGCATAACTGGACCACATACCACTTTAACATAACCTTTAGAGGTCAATGGATTGAGGGTTGAATGCTCCCAAACACTGGAATATACAAAGCAAATAGCCAATACTTCTCTACTTTTACTTGTTTCAAGTTTCTTTAATAGTTGTCATACAGAAGTACAGAATACTTTCATACAAAATGCTTCTTACTGTTACGCTCCAGAGACTGTGCTAGACAAGATAGTATCAAATAACATAGTATAGCATGTAATTTAGAAGAAGAAAATGAGGTCACAGTGTTCGGTATAGACATATGTACAATGTTCTGAGTTACCATATAATATACAATACTATGCAGTGTACTAATGTACAGTACTATATAGTGCAAAGCAGAAATGGGATGAGGTACAATTTAGGTACAATTTACAGTAAGGTGTACGAGTTGTAGTGCAATCCTTCATCAATAAATATAAAGTGTGGGGAGTGGGTGCTACAGTGTGTTTGTTTAAAGTGGGTGTGTGCTATAAAGTGTGTGGAGTGGGTGCTACAGTGTGTTTGTTTAAAGTGAGTGTGTGCGTGTGGATGTGTGTTCTATGTGCGTTTGGTGGTTTGTTGTTGTGTAGTGTTCATTGTTCGTTTAGCAGCCTGATGGCCTGGGGATAGAAGCTTCTTCTGAGTCTTTCTGTGCTCGCCTTGAGACTCCGGTATCGCTTGCCTGACCGCAGCAGTTCAAAGAGGCAGTTGTTCGGGTGACTGGAGTCTTTAATGATTCTCTTAGCCTTGCCCTTGCAACGCTTGTTGTAAATGTTCTGGAGGGTGGGGAGCCCCCCTCCAATTGTGCGTTCGGCTGAACGTGTCACTCTTTGTAGTCTGCTTCGGTCTTGTGCAGTGCTATTCCCAAACCAGGAGGTGATGTTGCCGGTCAAGATGCTCTCTATTGTACATGAGTAGAAGTTCTTAAGGATCTTCTGACTGACTTGGAACTTCCTTAGGCGCCTGAGGAAGTAGAGGCGTTGTCGTGCCTTCTTCACAACACTGTCAATGTGTGTGGTCCATGTCAAGTCCTCGGATATGTAGGCTCCGAGGTACTTAAAGCTGTTGACTCTCTCAACCGGTGCCCCGTCGATGCTGAGGGGGCTGTAGTCCTTGACCCCCGACCTCCTGAAGTCCACAATCATCTCCTTTGTTTTGCTGACGTTCAGGGAGAGGCTGTTTTCCTGGCACCATCCCGCCAGGACCTTGACCTCTTCCAGGTAGGCCCTCTCGTCGTTGGCAGAGATCAGGCCCACCACCACTGTGTCGTCAGCAAATTTGATGATTGTATTGCTACTCCGCTGAGCCACACAGTCGTGTGTGTACAGGGAGTAGAGGAGGGGATTCAGAACACAGCCCTGGGGGGCCCCTATGTTGAGGGTGATGGATGAGGAGGTGCAGTTGCCTGCTCTCACCACCTGGGGTCTGCCAGTCAGGAAGTCCAAGACCCACTGGCAGAGGTCATAGTTCAAGCCCAGGTCCCTGAGCTTGGCTATGAGTATGGAGGGGACTATGGTATTGAATGCCGAGCTGTAGTCGATGAATAGCATTCTCACATAGTTCCCCTGCCTCTTGTCCAGGTGTGATGCTGCTGTGTGCAGCACATGGGCTATGGCGTCCTCCGTGGACCTGTTGGGGCGGTATGCAAATTGCAGGGGGTCCATGTTGATGGGGAGGGAGGAGCAGATGTAGCCCTTTACTAGCTTCTCAAAGCACTTCATGGCTATGGAGGTGAGAGCTACAGGGCGGTAGTCGTTGAGGCAAGCAGGCTTGGATTTTTTGGGTACAGGGATAATAGTGGACTTCTTCAGGCAGGTGGGGATGACAGCCTGTTCTAAGGACAGGTTAAATATGTCAGTGAATACTGGGGCCAGTTGGTCGGCACAGACTTTTAGGACGCGGCCGGGGATGCCGTCCGGACCTGCTGCCTTCCTGATATTCACTTTTTTAAAGGTCCGCCTCACCTCATGCTCTGTTACCCTGAACACTGCGCCTCCATCAGCAGCCGACCCCCCCCCCCCCCATTGCCGTGGCTTGTGAGCTGGTGTTGTTATTACCAGCATCAAACCTCGCATAGAAGGTATTGAGGTCATTTGCTAAGGAGATGTCACTGTTCAGTTTGAGGGAGGCACCTTTGTAGTCTGTCATCGTTTTGAGCCCCTGCCACATAGCTCTAGACTAGAGTCAGCTTGTTCAAACTGGAGTTCAATTTTATCCCTGTAGCGCCGTTTGGCCTCTGACACTGTCCTCCTTACGTTGTATCGCGCCACCTTGTGGTCATTCATGTTGCCTGCCACTAGGCCGTCGTTGTATGCTTTGGTGCGCGCTTTCAGAGCTTCACGGACGGATTTGTCTACCCAGGGTTTTTGATTTGGGTAAACTCTCATTTTGGTAGTGGGGATTGTTTCTTCCACCAAAGTACAAACATAGTCCAGCACTGTCTCCGTGTAGACATTAATGTTATCTGTGTCGCGGAACACATTCCAGTCTGTGCAGTCAAACGCAGCCTGGAGCGTCTCCTCTGACGTCAAATCCCATTTCTGCACCTCTCGCGAGACTACAGGAGTACTTTTGATTCTCTGTTTGTACATTGGTGAAAGAAAAATGGACGCGTGATCTGAATTTGATGGAATATACACTCCAACAAGGATGATCGCCGTTAACTCCCTCGGGAGGAAGAAAGGACGACACTTGATGGTTATATATTCCAGGTCTGGGCAGCAGTGGTTGGATAATTCCTTCACGTTAGTTGGATCGCTCCAATTGTTGTTAAACATGAAGGCAATACCTCCTCCACGTTGTTTACCGGACTCTGCTGTACGATCCTTGCGGTGGATAAAGAAGTGTTCGGCCGGTTGGATAGCGTGGTCTGGAACGTCCGGCGCCAGCCACGTCTCGGTGAAGCAGAGAACGTTGCAGTCTCTGACGTCTCTTTGGTATTGAATCCTTGCACGGATATCGTCCAGTTTATTGTCAATTGATTGTACATTGGCTAGCAATATACTGGGTAATGGCGTTCGGTGGCGTCTGGATCTCAGCCTGTTACGGATCCCAGCTCTCTTCCCCCGCCGTCTGGTTCCTTTGTTCCCGGGATCAGGCTCTGGTCCCATTTTCCGGAGAATCTCCTCAGGCCATTGTTGCGGTTCGGAAAGCTGGTCCAGTGAGTAATCCAATCGGTAAGTTTCCCGTAATCCGATGTCTATAAGTGACTGACGGTCATACACATTAAATGCACCTACTGTTGGTACAGACAAAACTCTTAAAACTATAAATATTAACAAAAGTAAGCACAGTCTCGACGGAGCGAACAGAAAGGCAGCCGGTCGTTGCAGCGCCATTCTATCTTGGAGTGGAGGACTATTTTATCTGGGTATTTCTACTCTTACTCAACTAAAGGAACTGTGTACTTCTTCCACCACTGATTACAGGTAGCCATGTTGGAAGACAGAGAACTACACTGCTACCTACTATGCTACTATGTCCACTATGCCTATACACAGCCCCAAGGCTCTGGAACGCCCTCCCCCTAAACTTGAAAACCGCTCCCTCTGAACTAATTTTTAAAAGGCAGCTAAAAACGTACCTCTACAGGCATGCTTTTAAACACCTATAGCATTTTTCTGTTCATGTCTTTTTGTTTTTTTGTATTTTTTGTTGTTGTCTATTCTATTGTCTTAGCTCATTTTAATGTTTTATTATTTTCTTCAAATGTTTCCTCTTATTGTATTTTATTGATATTATATATTACTGTTGTAAAGCACTCTGTGCACTCGTGCTGAGAAGGGCGCTATATAAATAAAGTTTTACTTACTTACTTACTATGCACTCAAAGTTAAACACTCAAGTTCGGCACGGCACTGCTAGACGAACAATACCGCTTACCCATAGCGCCAGAGGTGCACCGTGCACCCCTCCTTCTGACTTGTACAGAATTTGTAAGTCGCTTTGGATAAAAGTGTCAGCTATTTACATGACTAAATGTAAATGTAAATGTACACAAACATTCTGTGTAAGGCCTCTATTCTGCTTGACCTTACTCCTAGAACCCACCTCACCCCTGCCCACTTTGACAACCTAGGATGGCTTAGAGTAGACGACAGAGTACAACAACTTGCAATGGGCCTGGTCTACAAGATACACTACACGACCAAGGTACCCATGTACATGACAAAATACTTCCCAAAGGTCAGTGAATACCACGATCACAACACCAGAGGGAGCTCCACAAATCATGTTAAACCCAGATTCGGCTCAAACAAGGGACTAAACACGTTTCGCAATTATGCCACATCAATGTGGAACGCCCTACCCAAAGCTGTAAAGGAATGTGAATCACTACCCACTTTCAAAAACACTCTCAAAAAACACCTAAGGGAGACTGCAACTCGAAACTGGCCCCTGTAAATGTCCGAACACAACCCCCTCCAATGTACAGTAAATTACCAAGTATGGTCTTGTCAATAATCCAATGTACAGTTTTGTTTGTACAGTTGTACAGTGTCCCCCACCCACCCCTCCTACCCAACCCCCCCCCCCCCCACTCCTACCCAACCCCCCCCCCAACCCCACCCACCCACCCAACCACCTCCAATGTACAGTCCCCCTCCACCCCCACCTACCCAATCCAATGTACAGTTTCTACGTCAAATGTATATACTCTTTTTTTTCTGGACTCTTTTTGTATCACAAACAGTACTGTAATTGCAAATCTGGTATGTCATAAATGTATAGATGTAGCAGTAGGCCTACTGTCTATCTGTATGTCATGTATGTCATATATGTTACGATGAATTGAAAATGGGGGACCCTGATGTAAACAAGACGAAAGTCTTTCTCTGGTCTGCATCCCCTTAACAATTGTATGTATTGAGCTGTACTGTACTGTACCCGTCTGCAATCTGTTAATAAAGTTTTCAATCAATCAATCAATCCACCCTGTGACATTTCTGACACATCTTTGCCACTAGGTGGCAGCAAATCATTACTATAACACCAAAGTGGTCTTTGATACACTTTCCTATCTAGGAAAATCACCATACCTAAAGTCCAAGTCTTTTTAATGAGAAGCGAGAACAACACAGGGACAAAGTGAGAAAAAAACTCACATGCCATTGTTTTTACAATAATGTGGTTATTACATATGAGATCGTCATATGTGCCGTGGAAAAGGGAAAACATTTGTATATACCGTATAGGCCTATTTCAATTGACCAGTCCCATGCCACTATTAGTCCACGATTAGTCTACTTTGTACCTTTTTATTTTATTTTTTATTGTCATACTATCATTTAGATATTGATGCTATCAACTTTTAAAGGTGCTATAAGTGGTATGTTCTTTTGTTAAAATAAGTTGTCTACATGTTAATATAATAGCTCTACACTCTGACAGCCATCACTGATATAGATTGTCTGGACAGTAACATGGGTCTCCCAGTCCCTCCACTCTGCAGTAAACACAAAATACATGTTCTGGTATCCTGCTTTCCACTGTATCCAATCAGGAGAGATAACTCCACACTGCAAAAATTGTCTGACAAAAATAAGAAATAAGAACTAGCTTTAAGCAAATATGTGATTGAAACAAGTAAAATAATCTGTAAGCAAATTTGGCTTGGCAATATTTCTTGAAATAAGTAAAAATATCTAGGATGGCCTCTCCTGATTGGATAAAATGGGAACAGGATACTGTTTACTGCAGAGCGGAGGGACTGGAGGGAGACCCATGTTACTGACCAAACACTATATCAGTGATGGCTGTCGGAATGTAGAGCAACTTAACACTTATTTATTTTAACAAAAATAAATACCACTTACAGCACCTTTGAGTATTTCCCAATGATCAATAACCAGGTCAGGAAAGTAGAGAGAATGTCAGTCTGAATTAGCTCTGAGAGCATCATCAGCAGGGATTCTGCCTTCCTCGCTGAAAGAAACCAAGGGAAAACAAACGCGCCATCATTCCTCTTCTGAGGATAGTCACTTGTATTTGCCATGTTTTATCACAGAGCATTGTGGGTAAGTGAGAGAGAGGTATAGATTTAATATGACGACGGAGCCCGGTTAATGCCTCCTTTGTGTGCTACGGATCATTCAGTGTAATTTCTAATTAACACATTGCTATTTACTCTGTTGGATCATTAGGCCTCATCACAAAAAGGATAATCCAGTCAAATCAAAAGTTTATGCTTCCTTCCCATCTTCCTGCACGGTGCTGTTTGCTAATGAGTCATGTTGCAATTATCCAACAAATAAAGGCAAATGTTGACTGTGAAGTCAAGACAAGTCAGTTGAATATTGGTGTGGAATTATAGAACAAGCATGGAATAATTTATCCCTAACTCTTTCTTTTTTCCTTCTATATCTTTTATGTTGCTTGTATTTGGTCAAGGGAACTATAATATAATGCTATATACTTCCCTTGGTTTTGATTGATGTGCTCGCACTGTTGTTTTTGGTGTGAGTTATATTGTAGTATAGCTTTACAATTTAGTTAAGTCAAAGTCAAATAATGATATTTAAATTTGAATCAAGTAATGACTCTTATACTCAAAATGTGTTGTCTTTGTTTCCTCTTAACAGTTTCTTTATTGCTCAGTTAGCTAATCAACCTTAAATTTTTTGATGATCTTATTGAATTCTTTGTTGTATGCACGCTCTCAGAAAAATCTTAGAAAAATCATGAAAAAACATGACAAATCATGAAAAATCATAACCGCTTGCTGCAAATGTTAACCTTCTCATTTGAAAAAAAAAGATAATATCAAACGTTTGTGTTTTATTCAACCTTTGTGCCTCCAGGTGAGCCTTGACTCATTGAGATACAATGTATTATCTTGCATACTGTATGCTGCAGCCTAAAAGTTTAACTGATAAAGATGCTTTGTTTGGTGGCGGATGATAGACCTCATTCCCCTTTTTTAAAAGCAATAAAAGGAAATCCAGAGCTCAATGCAGGCTGAAAGGCACCTCTCCTCTCGTCACGCGAGTAGGGGTTGAACGTTATAACCAGAGAAGGAAGCACGTAACCTATTTGTGGAGCAGGATCGTTAAGGAGTTTCTATAACCAATTTCCATAAGTGGGGGTATAGTGGGAAGTATTTAGGCTACTGGAAGTATATCTCTAATGAGAAAAGACAAAAAGGATTCATATGCATGTTTTATGCAATCTCTTTCTGGGCGTAGATGAATAATTATTTATGATTGCAAGGGAGGCGAGGAGATAGGCACTGCAAAGAGACTGGTAAAAAATTTAAATAGGAAGTTAAATGAATATTTAAGGGAAGATGAAATATTTAATGGAAACAAATGAGCCAAAACATTTAAAACAGCGTGATGAATAGTGGAGAGTGTCACTGGAGTAGTCCTTGTAGCATGTGCTGTTTTCCGCAGTAGACCATGAGGTCTTTGTCAAGTAGCTACCGTGGTCACGACTGAGGCCCTGGCCGTTTGATTTCCATGTGTCTGTCATCACGAGGGAACACTGGGTTCTGAACCAGCTGAGGAATATTAGCCTTTGGTTCAGCACAGTTTCAATCCATGCCACAAGGCAGAATTTTTTTTACAGGTCCTTCTCAAGTTCAAGGGCGGGGGGGGGGGGGGGGGATGAAATATATACAGTATATATATATAATTTCCTTTTTTTAACATGATGACAAATTGTGTATATTATTCCACAGAACCTCCAGATAGAGTTTATGTGATTATAATCTTCCTTGAGTGTGATGCTGCCAAATTGAGGTAAAAGCCACAAGTTAGATATATTTAGTTGATTTCAACTCTAACCACCATTAAAAAAAAGAAAAACCTTGAGTATCAAGTTCATTTGTTTTCCAAATCTGAAAATAATTAAATCAGCAAACAAATGATTATTCGAGTCAATGAGAACAATTATCTCAAAGACGCCTTTGAGACTTGGATGTGCATACTGAATTGATTAATTATCCTGCTAATGATAATTGAGTGGAGCTGGCTCTTTGGCGGGTTCCTCTCAGCATGCCGCTCACTGTGTTGATCTCAAGATGAATACAGTTTCTCACTGCGATGCTCGTGGACATCAGGAACAATAACCTTGATGATAGTCTCTCAGTGTGTGGTAATTAAATGATAAGTGCACCATAGTTTATTGTCTTTATCAGCTATATCTTACAGTAGTTGCATTTTATATGGTAAGTAAGTAATATAAGATGTACTATAGTTGTTGGTGTAGCCTATATAGTCAGAGTATAGTACTTTTATCTTCACATTATCCCTGAATCACAATTTATTTACAATAAAACACAAGATAATTGTGCCCTGATGATAAGGATATGTGCGCATGAAGAAACCCACTGGCAAAATAAATTCAAACCTGCCTATAAATACTGGAATTACACACTACAACGTGGCCCCAGTCTCTCTACTCCGGAGCTGTAGAGAGCATCTTGACTGGAAACATCACTGCCTGGTATGGAAACAGCATGGCACAGGACAAGAAGGCCCTACAGAGAGTGGTGCGCTCAGCCGAGCGTACCACGGGTATTGCACTACCTCCCCTGCAGGTTCTATACAACAAGAGGTGCAAATCCAGAGCCTGCAGAATAATGAAAGACCCCCACCACCCCAATAACAGTCTGTTCCAGCTGCTGAGGTCAGGCAGACGCCTGCGAACCCCAGCTACTAGGACAGAGAGGCTTCGGCTCAGCTTCTTCCCCCAGGCCATCAGAGCCCTGAACAATGAACACTGAGTGCCACAGAGCACTGAACTTTCCACACACAAGCACACATGAGCACACACACGACACGCACGCTGTGCACGCTCGCACACTAGCAGCCACTTTAACATGAGCAGGCACACACACATGCCGCACACGCCCACACTTATGGCCAAAAGGAAAGGTCACTTTAAAAATAGCATAGCAACAGTAACAGTGTATTGCACTACCAAAGGATCTAGCATGTCCTACATGCTATGTAAATAACTATGTACAGATACCGAGATGTCCCACCATGTTACCTGCTTGTTACCTGTTTATGCACAATGTTGTTTTTTATTGGATTCTATTATATGTTGTACCACTGTATTGCACATCGTTGCGGGCAAGACCACCCGCATTTCATTGTATACTTGTATGCCGTGACAAATACAACTCTTGACTTGACTTGACATAATGACCCCGAAACAACATTGCCAAATTCAACAGACCCCTTTGATGTGAGTTTCAGGTATTGACAATGTCGATGCTTAAAATATACTGTATATTTATATTTATTTTTAAGCGGCCATGGCTGCAATTCAGGGGCTGGTTCCAGACTGTACCTGACTGTAGCCTTTCATCTTCCTTCTTCTCTTATGACTTATTTATGACACATACAATACAATACAACATACACAATACAACACAATACAATACAACATGACATGATACAATATAATACAACACTAATACAATACAATACAACACAATGCAGGCCTAGTTCTGTACAAGTCTGTCCAACGTCAGTATTGGTGTGATGTGGTGACGCTGTCCTGGCCTTAGTAGCCTGTGGACAGACTGGTGTTACTGACTTCCAAGCCGGGCAGAGTCAGACATCATTACCCCTATGAATGATGGGAAGGCACCCTCGGCCCAACAGCTTTATCTCCCAGCTCAGCTCACATCCTGTTAGCGGTTCCAGGGCTTACCGGTGAAGACAGGCTCCCTCCTCCACCGGCTCCCTCTGTCTTGATCACCTGCTCAGGGCCGTGAGTTGTCTGGAGCTGGCACGGGAGTCCTCCATATTGACCGATATTGATTGATGCCACGTGGGGCGATCCTGTCTGAATCGCGGTGTAGTGCATTTCCTCTTTGGTCTGATGGTTTAGTGATCGAGGAAGATCATCACATTATTTTCTCATACCATCACATGTGCAGAGGCTCATGTAATGACTTTTTGCTCTGAGCAAATATTGGTCAATTTGATGTGGAATCCTTCGAACGCGGAGATGAATGAAGTCAGAGGTTCATTGCAGAACTAAGGTTTTAATCACAGTGAACACAGGAAGGCCACCGTCACTGTCAAACTTGATTAAGGTCAATTCATTTGATAAGGATTTCCTCGTCACGGTGTCTCCTCGTCACATACTAATGATCCGTTTACTTGTGAGATCAGGTTGATATTTTATGTATAAGCACACATTCCATTCAAGGCCCTTTATTCTATTAACCTCCCCTTTCCTCCATTGGATCCTTGCTAAACTAAATCCCATAAGGTTTAGCCTTTGATAAATATTCTTTTAGGTCTACCTAATTAATGCATTCCAGTGTGATTCTCTACGCTTGTCAGCCACTCTCTAACCTCGCAGTGAAGGAACAGACTTTTCCTGCTCAAATTAAAGGTCCTCTGAGACCGTGAACATGTGTGAGCTAATGATGCAGCGTGGGCTCCGACAACTCCATATCTGGAGGCCCTTGTTGAAATGTTTTTCAGAGAAATAAATTACATGACCTGGCTGTTATGGAGCGTGGATATTTTCCAAGCAAACATGTTTTAGTTTGTATACGTCTTGTTTTCAGTGGATACTTACAACCTTTTCCGTTTAATAACCCTTGTGAATTCCGCCGAACGTTTTTAATCGGAGGAGGCGTTATGTAGCAAACAGACTATCAATCAAGCTGAAGCTTTGGTTCGGTACCGTCGGTGGCTGATATTTCCAAATACAGATAGCTGTTGCAAAGTCAACAGGATGCAGCAAGTTAATGCTTGTTTGTTGATTTGTGCCACAGTGTAGCGTTAATGTAATTATCTGCATGGCCTATCCTTTCTATACACTGTACATAAATACACCTGCATATAACCCACTCTGTATTTACATTTCACATTTAGTCATTTAGCTGACACTTTTATCCAAAGCGACTTACAAGTTTTGTACGACAAGTCAGTAAAAAGGGTACTATTGAAGATATAATGTTTGTTTGCAATGTTTGCTGGAGCCACTTCATCCAGAACGGCACACCCCGGTCAGAGAGCGGACACAGACACAGAGAACAATCCTTTGTAGTTTAATTAGGATCACATGATGGAAGGAGAGTGATATCTCAGAGTACTTTCCATCCAGGTTGTAAGGCTGGATGGAACAATGAAAGATTGAGTGAGTGATTGAGTGAGTGAGCTAGTGGTATTCTGTAACAGATAAGCAGAACATACAATAATTAACACACACACACAACTAAAGATGCTATCTAGCATATTAGCATTAGCATTGGCTCAATTAGCCGCATGGACCAAACATAACACAAGTAATTGGCAGAATGCAATGGCATCCAGAATACACACAACTGAAGAGATGCTATAGCATATTAGCATTAGCATAGCTCAATTAGCAGCATGGATTAACACAACGTAGCAAACCAAATCATAGTCACACATGCATGTCACAACATCTCAACACACAAGGCAGGCTACATATGACATGTATCTATCATTACTAGGGGTGTAATGGTACACAGAAGCCACGGTTCGGTATGTACCTCGGTATTGGGGTCACGGTTCGGTACGAGTTCGGTACAACAGATTTTATATAATAATTATTATTAATATACATTTTTTGTAATTTCTTTTAATATATTATATTTATGATAATTATTATAATTATTATTATTAAATAGAATAATTTTCTATAGGCTTGCCGTGGTAATTAGTGATACTGGTGTCATTCTGTGTTCAGGCATCCACTTGCTTACTGCCCCTTTAAACGTATCCTTGCTAAGTTTCAGTTTCACTTCCAGAGAGAATTTCACTTCACGACCAGACTGAATACTAGAGAACAGATGACATATTACAACAATGGCAGAGGATTATTTGGATTTAAACACAGTGGAGCTCAGTTGATCTGTCCGGAAAAGTATGTTTCTTCTTTTTATTTGATTGTGCCTGTGAGTCCGGCGGGGGAGAATGTTGATGTGTTTGTTGGCGCGCGCGTGTGTGTGTCGGCGACGCGTGTGTGTTTCTTTCCATTGGTTTCATTTGGTTAACGTTATTGGGCGCACAAGAAAACAAAAGAAAACTGTAATGACCCTGCAGCTGTTCCATTGTAAATGTGCCTTTCTCCTCCGTGCACTTTCGCCGTTCTGAAGTCTGAGCTCGGTGTGCCCGGCCACGTGCGCTGTTCTCGCACGGACCTCGTGAGTGCCTGCATGTGGGTGTGTTTGCGCTGTGGGGCGTATTCGTCGCATGGGTGCGCGTACCGCACCGTGACGGCCGTACCGTAAATTCGCGGGACGAAAACACGTACCGTTACACCCCTAATCATTACCATAGGCACTATATTTGTAGGCTATTGGTGACTTACTTATTTCATGAACACACTCTCTCACTGGGAAAGCAGACAGCAATGGAACACATGGGCAGCAAGATGGCCGCTGTATTTAAACCCATTAGGACCCGTGGGCTGTCCAGAGAGATGCCCGACTATAAATAATAGGACCCCTGGGCCATCAAAGAAGTGCCTGAATGGAAATAACAATACACAACATAACAAATAGTGGGGAATTTACAACAGCCGCCCCCAGAATAGCATAGCTATTATGTAAACAGTCAAATTCCCTAAGTGGCTACGGAGGTCTCTGGATTGTCATCGTCTGCGACAGTCGGGTCCGGAGCGTAGGACACTTGTGGCAGGGAGGCGTCCCGCCGCCCCATCAGTAACCTGTTTTTTGTCACAGGGTCCGGATCCGCGATGTCCGACGACACATAATGGCGGCTTAAGGGGCCGCGACCGGGCAGGAGGTAAGTCTGCCATCATTGGAATTACCGGCTCCCACCTCCACTTCCTACATCCTGTGCAGGTCCTCTGATGATGCTTGATGGCCCGTCTTCCCCACAGGAACCAGTACTGGTGCCTGATCTCTGCGAACACCCTATCAGGCCCTGGGTGGAGTAGGCGGGCATCTACATCCTCGATGAGTTTCGTCACTGCATGGCCAGGATCGAGAACTATGGGGTGGATGTCAGCATGCTTCCAGGATGTCCACCACCTCATGGTCCAGACGGGACCTTAATGAATGAATGACCTTTATTTATATAGCACCCTTCACAGCACGAATGCACAGGGTGCTTTACACTACAGCTTAATATAAAAACACAATAAAAACAAAATCAGAAATAAATGACAACAGACAAACAGCAGTTAAAAACAGTGAAACCAGATAGAAAAAGTAGAATAAAAGAATTTGGATAAAATCATGAGTCACTAATTAAAACAACACTATAGAACAGTGAGGACAAGAAAAAGGCGCCTATGTGTGATTAAAAGCCTGCCTGAACAAATGTGTTTTTAGTTGTTTTTTAAAAGAGTTCTCAGAGGGGGCAGTTCGCAGGTCCAGGGGGAGAGCGTTCCAGAGCCTTGGTGCTGTCACCTCGAAGGCTCGATCACCCCTTGTTTTTAGCCTGGTCCTGGGGATCACTAGGAGGTGCTGATCGGCAAATGCTAGCTTTCCACTTCTGACTGGAAGCACATCAAGCTGCCGGAGACGTTCAACATGTTGATCGAGGTCCTCCGGTGCAGGCTTGAGAGATGTAAAGTAGCATGAAGTAGCATGAGACATGAGACCATCTGGGCAGTCTTGTTTAGGCTTGGCGGAGCCATGATAAACTGAGACAGGCTGGTTGCAAGGTCTGGGTGGGGGAACTTGCTTGTCTGGGAACTGTGTCCCTTCCATCCGATGGCGCTGTGCCATTATCTCGGACAGTCGTTGAGCTTCGGCCTTTACCCTGAGCCAGTCGGCGAGGTCTCGAAGGTTGTACGGGTTTAGGCTAGTCGTGTTGAGGCGAACTCGAACCAGTAGATGCTCCACAAAGCCGTCCCTTAATTGCTTAGGGAGCTTACACAGGAGCCGATCCACATCGCCGGTCGACATGACTTCCATCCCGTTAGGTCCTTCCAGCGACGTCAGCATTCCCACTAGCAAGTCGATGCTAAGGGCGAAGCTCTGGAATGCTTTGGTATCTCCTGCTCTGAGATCAGGAGTGTTCAGTATTGCTGAAATCTCGTTTTGTGCAAGTTGATGCGGCTGTCCATATTGCCGCTGCAAGGCCTGCATGGCGGCAGTGTAGGGTTGCGCATAATGCCTGCAGGACTGGGCTATTAGCTTAGCCTCATCTAGAACCAGCTGCTCCATAAGTACACTGTACTTGTAGTGCTCAGAAAGTTCAGTGTGGGCATCGAGTAGGTGGTCCAGCGCCATCTTAAGGTCAGTGAATTCTCTCTCGCTGTCATGGACCAGGTTAGGCAGTTTAGGTATAGGGACTGGCTGCCTGGGAGGCTGGAGAGCGTTTGAATCCTGTAGTGATGTATACTGGGGCTGACGGACATACTGGACCAGTGGAACTGGTACAGAATAATAGGGTGCTGGACCAGGGGTTGGATGCACCAGCTGATAGGCTGGCTGAGTCGATGGAGCAGGCTGAGGCTGATACACTGGTTGTGGATGGTGGCTCAGTTGGTGCGGCAGCGATTGATGCACTTGCTGAGCAGGGATGACTTGTGGAGGCTGATATGCTGGTTGTTGATGGTGGCTCAGCTGGTGCGGCAGCGCTTGATACACTTGCTGAGTAGTGATGATTGGTGGAGGCTGATATGGTGGTTGTGGATAGTGGCTCAGTTGGTGCAACAGCGATTGATGCACTTGCTGAGCAGGGATGACTTGTGGAGGCTGATATGCCCTCGCTGCTGAGACAGCGGTTGTGTATGGTGAAGGCGCCACTGTCCAGGAGGGTAGTTGTTGGGTAGACTGCTGAGGTGCACCTGCTGTATGTTGGCCCACTGGCTGGAGAGCAGCTGCAGTGGGTAACCGTCGTGCAGGGTAGAGAGCTGTTGCAGTTTGGAGTTGATAGTTAGGCTGTGCAGGCGTAGCTGTGGTATATTGATACGCTTGATATGCAGATCTCATTGGCGTAAACTCATACCGGGTCTGTGCGGCCGCTGGTGTGCTGCCATGCCTGCTCTCCACAGTCGATGACACAGGCTGGTTTGACTGGTAGGTAGGCTGGTATAGGTCCCATTGTCTCGCCTTATCGACTGCTCCTGGTAGTGAGAGGCAGGGAGAGGGCCCGAGCGCAGTGTGGAGCTGGTCATCTGTAGTTGCAAACTCGGTCTGCAGGCTGAGTGACCGCAGCTGCTGTGCGCTGGCACCTTTGCTGTCGTCTTGTAGAGGCGCAGTATTAGGCATGACGGACGGTGGGAAGCTATAGCCTTGCAGGTGTGCTGGAAGCTGTCGCAGCCTTCCTCCTCCTCGTATTCCACCTTCATCTGCTGCTGTTCTCTGCATGTCCATGGCGCCGTCGTGGGTGAAGTACTCCGGCTCGAAGGACCAATATTGAAGATATAATGTTTGTTTGCAATGTTTGCTGGAGCCACTTCATCCAGAACGGCACACCCCGGTCAGAGAGCGGACACAGACACAGAGAACAGTCCTTTGTAGTTTAATTAGGATCACATGATGGAAGGAGAGTGATATCTCAGAGTGCTTTCCATCCAGGTTGTAAGGCTGGATGGAACAATGAAAGATTGAGTGAGTGAGTGATTGAGTGAGTGAGTGAGCGAGTGGTATTCTGCAACAGATAAGCAGAACATACAATAATTAACACACACACAACTAAAGATGTTATCTAGCATATTAGCATTGGCTCAATTAGCCGCATGGACCAAACATAACACAAGTAATTGGCAGAATGCAATGGCATCCAGAATACACACAACTGAAGAGATGCTATAGCATATTAGCATTAGCATAGCTCAATTAGCAGCATGGATTAACACAACGTAGCAAACCAAATCATAGTCACACATGCATGTCACAACATCTCAACACACAAGGCAGGCTACATATGACATGTATCTATCATTACCATAGGCACTATATTTGTAGGCTATTGGTGACTTACTTATTTCATGAACGCACTCTCTCATTGGGAAAGCAGACAGCAATGGAACACATGGGCGGCAAGATGGCCACTGTATTTAAACCCATTAGGACCCCTGGGCTGTCCAGAGAGATGCCCGACTATGAATAATAGGACCCCTGGGCTATCAAAGAAGTGCCTGAATGGAAATAACAATACACAGCATAACAAATAGTGGGGAATTTACAACAGGTACAATGTTGATCAAAGTGTTCAACCTTGAGTGCTGCAGTGTCGAGTGCATGTTATTATATTAGGAAGAGTGCATGACAGTAAGAAGGTTATTTTTTTATAAAAAAAAAAATCAGATAGTGATTGAAGAAGTGTGTCTAGTTGACGGTGAAAGATAGGTCGGTTTCAGCTGTCCTAACTGTGGTGGGAAGTTCATTCCACCATTGTGGAGCAAGGACCGATGACCTTCCCGGAGCTCGGATAGGAGTGGGTCTGAGGCGGCCAGAAGATGTAGAGCGTAGGGGTCTTGAGGGTGTGTAGTTAGAGACCATTGGACCTCATGCACCAACAAACCTACGACAAAAGTTACAAGCTAATTTCATCGTAGCTCCACTTACAACCTTTTCAGGCCGATTTTGGCATGCACTTGTTCCTTCTCTGGGATTCGCTTGTAGCTAAGAGCAGGATTTGCGAGCACGGAAGAGCAGTCGTAAGTCAGACAGACTGGTGTGCGCAGTGTTCTTAAGGGCTTTATTTGGGAGGAATCATGGTGATTGCGTTCACGTCGATTCTACACACATCCTTGGCATTAAATAATCTTATTACATGGCGTTTTCACATTCACCGAAATGCTTGCTTGTGATTGGTCAATAGCGCGCGTCAGAGGTCCGATATTACACAATAATGACCGCTGTGGGACAATAATGACCGCTGTGCGCAGCTGTTCGCAATCAAGCCCACTGACATCAGTGCAATCAGACACTGCCGGCTGCCGGGGAAGCTGCTGGGGGGCGACGAGCACTCAGCGGAGCCAGAACCAGTGTTGCGAGTCGATGTAAAATGAATTAGGTATATTGTTAGTAAGTTAGCCATGTAATAAGCGGGATAATGTATAGCTATACTCGATCATTGTCGCAAAATAATTGACCTTCACTGACGTTTAAAACACCTCGCCGAGGCGGCTCGGTATTTTAAACTCTGTGTCGGTCAATTATTTTGCGACAATGACCTCGTAGCTATACATTATCCCTTACATAATAATAATAATAAATACGACAATCTTTGTCTCATAAAAAATGTTGTTTTACATTTACAGTCATGCCTCAAGAGGTATCGTGATGTCAGAAAATAAATAAAAGCACTACACCAACACTGCAAATGACAGTGAATAAATAAATAACAACTAAACCCAATCACGTGGATATAGATATAGTGGAATAGACTATATTCCATATTTATACCGTCTTCTTGCTTCTTTCTTACTTCTTCTGGCCACCTGCCTCAGCGCGCGCACACACACACACACACATACGTGCGTAATGAATCGTTCCAGCACCAGTACTGCTGTTGCTACTTGTGGTGCCGCCACTTTACTGCTGTTACCACTTTTGGCAGTAAAGGTTTTGGCAGTAAAGGTTATTTACTGCTGCTACTGTTGTTGCTACCTACTTACCTTGTACTATCTTGTATTTTGTACTTTTTATATTGTATCTTATAGTATATTATCGGACTGTGAAGCTCTGTATCGCCCCCCCCCCCCCCCCCCTCCTGCTTTGACACCTGAATTTCCCCAAGGGTTATCTTTATCTTATCTTAGTAGGCTTATATTATTCTAATGACTTGTTTTATCACTATAGTGTTAGGGTGAGGTGTCTTTTCTAGAACCCAGGAGCAGAACACAGGCACAGGAGAATAGAGCGGTTTATATTTAATATTTAATTGGAGTATGGGAAGCAAGGTCCAAGGTAGTGAGAGGAGCTCAGAGACAAGGATCAAGGAGTGGAGGAGTGACAGGCCGGGTGTGTGTGTGTGGGAGGTCCATGAGGGTTCAGGCTGGTGAGGGTCCGTGGTTGGGGTGTAGTCCGGAAAGGTGAGGTCCTGGACATCAGAGAACAAGAGTCACTGGGCACAAGAAGACATGATTCCATGAACGCTGAGGTCTGAATAGAGTCCTATACCACAGGAGGTGAAAACAACACTCGGACAAGGAGTGACAGGAGTGCAGGCCTCTGGCTCCTTGATGATGTGAGGGTTCTTAGGTGTGTAGACCGCGCCCAGGTAGACAGTGGTTGTGAGGCGGGAACAGGAAGACGACCATGTATGGGCCTGGGAACCTACTGACACACAGGGGAGAGAAAAGCCCTGGCTGTGGCTGTAACATATAGTAGTAAGTCATACTGTAGAACATGTACAGTACACATCTTAGCACAACATCTTATTTTTAGTGTCAATACGGAACGACTGCGTGCTTGGCTCTCCACCTCCTGCTCCGTCTGCGGGTTGGTGAGTGTGGTCATGAACCAGGGGGCAGTGCATGCTGCGATCTCCTAATAAAACATTAGAATAATATAAGCCTACTGACGATTCATTATGCACGTATACTGTACGCGCGTGTGTGTGTGCGCGCTGAGGCAGGTGGCCAGGAGCGTGAATATATGGAATATGAATACAGCCTATTCCACTATAGCTATAGTGTGATGTATGATGACAATACATTTGAATCTAATCTCATTTTGATCAGTCGCAAATCGCTTCCGCGCTACCTGTTGAATACGGGGGTCAGCACAGCACAGATGCAATGTTCAGCCTCTCGCTTCCGTTTTGCACACAGTCCTTATCCACGGATAAGGAGCAGGCGGGCGTGTCTGTATGCAAATTCAGGTGTACGAGAACGTGCTTCCAGTTTAAGAATGAGTGACGTACTTCATTCAAGAGTTCGGAGCTGCGATCATTTTGGCAACTTAAGAGAACCTCCCCACGCGTTGATGAATCCGGGGTGGACTATCGTAGGTTCTCTCTTACGAACTTCCTACAAGGTTATTTACGAGGAAACGAGAATGTTGCTGCATAAGGTCCATTGACTGGAGGTAGAGAGCCGTTCCCTTCGCTGTGCGATATGCCAGGTCGAGGGCCTTGACACGGATTCGTGTGGCAATGGGGAGCCAGTGCAGGTCCCTAAGAAGTGGGTGGCTGACTTTGGTAGGTTGGAGATCAGGCAGGTGGCTGCGTTCTGAATGAGTTGAAGAGGCTTGGTGGCAGTGGTCGGTAGAGCAGCAATCGGTATGATAGCATGTACAATAATGCTTTATATACCATATATATATGAATTTATTGTTACATTTGCACTCTGGTTGGGTTCCAAACTTATTTTCGTTGTGCTGTATAATGACAATAAATGTGAATGTAATGTAATGTAATGTAATCTATACTTACAGGGAGGGACCAAGTTTGCCGTTGAAGCCAAGGATCACATCTAGAGCTATTAGTAGAAGACAACCGTCTGCTCCAAACTCTTTCATGGCTTGACTCACGGTGGTGTTGAGGCAGCAACTGACCTATCTCAAACCCTGCCCCCTTTTCTTGAGGATGATCAAGAAAGTATTCCCAGTCTGTTTATAGGGCGTGGAGCCTCGTCACCACCTGTGTTCAATTATACAAAAAGAACACCTGTGTTAATTGCAAGTCACCACTTAGTGACACCCCACTCACACCACAATGTGAATGTAACACAGAGACAGTAAATATACCTACCACTATGTGAATATACACCACAGACAGTAAGAATACCCTCCACCATGTGAAAGTACACACCACCTTGTTCTCTCCGTGGATGGCTACTCCATCTGCCCCTCCACGGAGGTAAGGAACCTGGGCGTAATACTGGACTCAACCCTCTCATTTCACCCTCACGTCAAGTCTGTCACCAGATCCGCCTTCTTCCACCTCAGAACCATCTCCCGCCTCCGCCCCTCACTCTCCGACACCTCAGCGGAGACACTCATTCACGCCTTCATCACTTCCCGCCTTGACTACTGTAACGGAATCCTTCTTGGTGCTTCCAAGAAGGTTCTGGATCGCTTACAGTACGTCCAAAACTCTGCTGCGAGGGTCCTCACGCGCACCAAACCCTGGCAGCACATCACCCCCACCCTGCAAAAACTCCACTGGCTCCCCATCAACTACCGAATCCCCTACAAGATCCTCCTCCTCACCTACAAATCCCTGCACGGGTTGGCCCCTTCCTACCTGACCAACCTACTTCACCCCTACACTCCAGCACGAGGCCTCCGCTCCTCCAACTCTGACCTCCTCACCATCCCCCGCACCAGGCGTTCCACACTGGGAGACCGAGCTTTCGCTGTAGCTGCCCCCAGACTGTGGAACTCCCTCTCCCCCCCATCCGATGCTCTGACACCATCAACCTCTTCAAAACCAAGCTAAAAACCCACCTGTTCACACTTGCCTTCACGCAACACGGCCCCGCTCCCAAGTAGCCCACCCCTGACTCTTTTAAGCCACAGATTCCGTTGTTTTGTTTTGTTGTTTGTTTTTTTGTTTGTTCATTTCAACCACTTCATCCAATTGAACAGCACCTTGCTTCCTTTTTTTTTTTATCTCTTTTATCTTATTTGTTTTCTCCTATACACATATATTTTTTTTCAACATTTTTATTTTTCCATCCTTTCCTTGTACAGTGTCCTTGAGTCTGAGAAAGGCGCTTCTCTCTTAAAATCCAATCTATTATTATTATTATTATTATTATTATTATTATTATTATTATTATTATTATTATTATTATTATTATTATTATTATTATTATTATTATTATTATTATTATTATTATTATTATTATTATTATTATTATTATTATTATTATTATTATTATTATTATTATTATTATTATTATTATTATTATTATTATTATTATTATTATTATTATTATTATTATAACACTGTCACTCTGTCAGACTCTGCCTTTTATGTTTTCCCCTTTTGACTTGTGGTTCTGGAGATGAGCAGAGATATCTATTTGATTGAGAGTGCACACTCTTAAAAAGTGATGCTTGGAACCAATTCGGAATCATTGTTGTCATTGGCCCATGGGGACATTAACGTGTGTTGTCGGGCCTTACAAATACATTTGATTTGATTTGATTGTATCCAGTGGAGGTTATTGCATGACAACTAGTGAGGCAGTACGTCACTAGTAATATACAGACCACATTTTTTTTTTATTATTAACACATCTGGCGCCAATAACGTCGTACAATGTGTTTCAAGGTCATGCTAATTCTGCCAATCCACGGCGTACAACGTTATTGAGATCATATTTCATTTTTTCGCCATGGTATTCATAATTCCCTCACCCAGCCTCGGCTGATACAGTGGGAGCCTGCACAACTCTGCAACGCTTCAATACTGCCGCCTGGTGGATGATCGGTGAGTTACGACCCCCCCCGTTCATCCGCGCATGATGAGTCATAACGTTTAGGATCGTATTCAGTTGGATTTTTTAATATAGCGTGTATCACGAATAAACTGCAATCGATAATCTATATTATGCGTTTAGGCCTATAACTAGCGTTCTAGGAATTACTACAGAAAACGATAAAAACATATTTATATTCTAGACGGTATTTTCGTATGAATCTATGAATGAAAAAGTATAACGTTCCTACATCCTGAACGATAGATAATCGATGTTGAATGTCAATTTAGCAATACAATTTAAAAAGTTATAGCCCTGCAAAGAAGGTAAACATCTCCATAGGCTTAGAGTGGTGGCAGAGAGTGGTATGAGAGGGGCAAACATGTAGTTGGAGTAATACATTATTAGCAGGTGGAGTTGGAGTAAGAGGAATACATTATTGGGTAAGGTTGGAGTAGGAGGAATACATTATTAGAAGGTGAAGTTGGAGTAGGAGGAATACATTATTGGGTAAGGTTGGAGTAGGAGGAATACATTATTGGGTAAGGTTGGAGTAGGAGGAATACATTATTAGAAGGTGGAGTTGGAGTAAGAGGAATACATTATTAGCAGGTGAGGTTGGAGTAGGAGGAATACATTATTAGCAGGTGAGGTAGGAGTAGGAGGAATACATTATTAGCAGGTGAGGTAGGAGTAGGAGGAATACATTATTAGCAGGTGAGGTAGGAGTAGGAGGAATACATTATGAGCAGGTAGAGTATAGGAGGAATACATTATTAGCAGGTGGAGTTGGAGTAAGAGGAATACATTATTGGGTAAGGTTGGAGTAGGAGGAATACATTATTAGAAGGTGGAGTTGGAGTAAGAGGAATACATTACTGTGTAAGGTTGGAATAGGAGGAATACATTATTAGCAGGTGGACTTGGGGCTGGTTTCAATTATGGCCAATCAATTCCGCTCCTCTCATTCCCTTTAACACATTGGGCGCCAGAGGTCGCTGTGGGCTTATGACCGTCCGTGTGTGCCAGAACTGTAATGAACGGGGGTACATGCCGGTGTTTGCAGTGCTAAAACTATATTAAATATTATAGCTATGGATCTAATAATATAGTCGATTGTCATTGAGTTTCTTCCAGTCAACATGCAAAAAACAGATAATTTTTTCATCAATACATTCCCGTTTTATACCGTGGTGAATATAAGTATAGTTTTAGTAGAGTATAGAGTAATTCTGTGTAATCCCAGGAAATGCCTCTAAACAGCATTTTATTGCATTTCCCTAGGAAGCGTGAGATTCCTCGCTTGGATCAACAATCAATCTGAAATCAACACTAGATTATCGGTATTATGTTTCATCATGCATGCATGAAAGGGTGGGGGGGGGTTTATGCTTCGATCGTCACCAACGGCATACGTTGTGGAGTAACCTTACAGGACACACACGGGTCACAATAAAGGCATGCTCGGATCAACGCAAGATTGATAACATATAGCACTTACCTTGACTAGGATGTACTGCAAAAAGAATAATCAAATTATATGATCGCCATTCCAAGTATTGATCTCGATCGTGTTGCCAAGATAATCCACAAAAATACATGAATCCACGGTGCTTGATTCTCCCCAATCCATGTGTTATAAACGGTGGTACTGCCTGAGTAGAAAAATCCAGACTGGATTTGTTAGATCAACATACAGGCTGAGCTAGAGAGAATCCAAGGATGTGCAATAGCGGCCGCAAGGCATTAGGCGGCGGTATTGGACGTTTGCGATCTCAGAGCCATTCAGGACAGCCTGCACAGGCTGCCTCGATGGATTATGAATGGCAATGGTGAATAAAAGAAATAACGACCCAGAAACGAGAATCTTCGTTTTTTGGCACTGAACCGTTGGGCCACAGAAACGAAAGGTTATTTCATAACCTAGTTATATACTGGCTGAATACTGAATACTGAATACTGGCTGAGCGTCTTACTCTGCCAATGAGATATCCTCTTATCTCCATGCACCTAGCGTGCACGCGAAACAAACAAATGCACCCACTTGTGCGTGACCAAGCCACTCCAATGCGTCTCCCTATATGACGCCGGAAATGGTCACACTCCACCTTCCCAGATCGATTTCCATAAGTGGAAAACAATCCAAGGGACCTCAGGGCGCTAAGAGCGAGACGCTCAGCCAGTATTCATATAACTAGGTTATGAAATAACCTTTCGTTATATATCATACTTGGCTATCGCGTCTCGCTCTGCCAATGAGATATGGGGCAGAGCGGACGCGTGGCCCGACAAGTGTACCCCCTGAGGGTCCGTAAGCCCCAGCCAGGGAGGAGGGGAGTCCCGTCCACCCGCCCGTCCTAACGAAGGGGGGGAGGCAGGCACCCCTGAACGCACAGCACAGGCGGGACCACGTGTGACACAGCACCCCGTGGCCCACACACCCCTGCTAGCCCACCAAATGGCGGGACGCAGGAGAGGTCCCAGACCTCAGAACCGCCTGGGAGACAGAACCCCCAGTCATGTCCACGAGGTAAAACTTAACGAAAGGACCCGGGAAGGACCAGGAGGCCGCAGCACAGATATCCTCCACAGAGGCCCCCCCTAACAGGGCAGCAGAGGCCGCCACTCCACGAGTGCGCCCTGACGCCCCCGGGGGTGGACCTGTCCAGCCAACGTGTAGCAAAGGGCAATGCCTTCGCACAACCAATGTGACAGGCGCTGCTTGGACAGCGACTTACCCGCGCGAGGGCCACCGTAACAAACAAACAGTTGATCGGAAGCCCTGAGATCCTGTGTCCGACTGAGGTAAACCCCCAGTGCACAGACAGGACACGACAGGTGAAGGCTCGCCTCCAACTCACTAGCGTGAGGAGGCGGATGAAACCCCTGAACCACAATATCCCTGGAGCGAAAAGAGCTCCGGATATTCTTTGGCACGAAGACTGGATTAGGCCTCAGAGTTGCACCGCTATCGGCCGAATAGACAGGCACTCAGGCCGCACCGAGAGAGCACACAGCTCACCCACGTGCTTAGCGGAGGTGATGGCCAAAAGGAACGCAGTCTTAAAAGACAGCCGATCCAATGGCGCCTGCTCAAGAGGCTCAAACGGGGCCTCCGACAACCGTCCCAGGACCAGTTGGAGGTCCCAACTCGGAGACAGAGAACTTTCCACAGGCTTGAGATGCAGAGCGCCAAGCAGGAAACGCTTCACGAGAGGGTGGCTAAACAATGTTCTGTAAATCCTCGTAATTACAATGACCCATAAGCTCGTGCCATGTCTGAATATCGTGACTGGCTGTCACGCTACACATATCATTATTATCATTACACTTGTCGTTGTCATTACACTCCGCCTGCAGATAATACACTCTCCGGTACATCTTTATGTCAAACCGTGTACCGTCAGGTTCTACAAGAAAACGTTTACCTTTATCGAAGAATACCTTGGCACTGCTTGCAGTAGCAGCTATTACAGAGAATAGTCCTTGTGGGAGCGATGGTATGTAGAGAGCGTTCTTTAACGTCACTGTATGCCGGCGCCCCTTACTGTCCGTGAGGCATACCTGTGCGTCTCCTCTCTCTTGCGCCAATCCGTAGGTGCGTCTCCCGTCTGCCAGCTCCATGCTGTGCCTCTCCGGGTGGAAAGTGTCATCAAAGTTCTTGAACCGACTCCTGTCGTTGATGACATGGGACGACGCACCTGTGTCCACCATCAGTCCCCTTCTCTGGGCTCGCTGCAGCTGGGCCGGTCCGGCGGTGCACGCCATCCGCGCCCCCAAAGCGCAGTCTTCTTGTCCCGTTATTCTCCGGGCGTCGTCCCGATCCGTCTCACGTCGACCGTCGCCGCCATCGTGTCCGCTGTTGTCATCCTGTCCACAGCCGTCTTCTTGTCCGTAGCCGCCATCTTGTCCGTAGCCGCCATTTTGTCCGTAGCAGCCATTTTGTCCGTGGCCTCCGTCTCGTCCATGGCTGCCGTCTCGTCCATGGCCGTCATCTTGCCCATGCGCGTATCGCGCGCTCTGGTCGTGTTTCTTCATGCACATGCATGTCTGTGTGCCCCGTGGATTTGCAGAAGCTACACCAGACAGTCTTTGTGCAGTCGCTTCTCCGATGGCCTTTCTCTCCGCATCGCCAACACGCCAGTTCCGTTGTGGTCCTGGTTCTCTCCCTTGGCGTCCCTTTAGCACCCTCTCTCCCGCCTCCGCGGCGGCTGGGTGGGTATCTTCTGAGGCCTCGAAGTTCCTTAATTTAGCCTTAAACTGTCCCAACGTCATGTCCGTTGAACCGTGTGTTACCAGGAGTGTGAACGGTTTGTACAGCTCTCATCATCATCGCCATCATTAGCCCATCGCTTGGTGCTTCTCCGGCACTCCTCAATGGCGTCGTGATCTGCTCCGCTCTGTTGACGTATTCAGTCACAGTCTCTGTGGGCCCCTTCCTCAGGGCCGTTAGTGCTATGTAGAGGGCCACGACTCTGGGTCTTCCTGGCCCGATGTAATGCTCTTTCAACACCTCCAGGCTTTCTCGGCCTCTGTCTTTAGTGTCGCGGAATATCAGCCCCAGGCTGGTGTCGTCGAGCAGCGGCGTTAACTCACAGTACACGTCTGCGTTACGCTGGTCGTCCAGGGCTTGCTCTTCCGCCGTCAGTTCTCCCGTGGGGGCTGCCAGGATCATCTCCTTCAGTCCTGCACCGTGCATGCAGCATAGCATGCGCTCTTCCCAGAGCTCGTAGTCCTCTGCTTTTCCATTGAATGAGGGCCATTTGTCCCTTCCCTTGTTTTCCATCCTCTTCGTTGGTGGTAGGCTTAGCTTTAGCTCTTGTTGGCCTAGCGTCTAGCCACGCGGTGCTCCCGGCGCTAACCTAGCCTATACTTTAGCTAAGCTTGCTACAGTACCCTTATTATTTCTCCCCGGCGTTATCTGGGCCCATAACCTGTTCACAGAATTCGGCTATAGGGCGACAATAATGTGGTCAAGAGGCATGGTTTCTATCTTGAGCCTTAACTGGCGTGGTTTATTATTCACATGGCAGAGCAGTAACACTACAGGTCTTCTCTCACTGAGAGACTGGGGGAAAGAGAAAGAAGTGGGAGGAGACACCTCTATTTATACTTGCCACCTGGTGGTGTTCCTGAGTGTCTCCGCCTAGATCGCCCTCTAGTGGAAACAGTTATATATGCAGTTAGACAGTTACTAGTGTAAACAGTTATATATGCAGTTAGACAGTTACTAACAATCCTACACAGAACCTCTGCCTTCAACACAGGGAGCCAGAGAGTAGCCGAACGGCAGCCTCTGGTACTCGTACGTTAAGCCCTGCAAAGGAAGCGTAGGTATGTCCTAGGATGGAAGATCGGGATGCGAATACGCATCCTACAGGTCTATGGAGGTGAAACAGTCCCCCACCTGACAGGTGGGTGACGGTCAACATTCTGAACCTTCCATGGGACAGGTCCAGTATGGGTCTGACACCCCCCCCCCCCCCGGGAGGAAACGCCGCTCACCGCGTCCTCTCATGGGACCACGACGATGGCCTGCTTCGCCGCCAGAGAACGAATCTCCTCTGCCAGGGCTGTCACTGCCGCGGACTCTGATAATAGAGTCTGTACCAAACCCAAAAACGGAGTGCGGGGGTAACTGTAACACAAGCGCCGCCCTCACCGTTCTCTCCATCCACACCGACATATGGCTACCACTGCAGCCATACGTGTTAAAATTCCAAAGCGCCCCCGCCGCCAACTGCTGCTGGTCCGCTAGGAATCGTAGACAGGTGGCCCGGTCCCTCCCGCTGTGCGTTGTCAACCCTGGTCTTGCCAACCGCGCGAGCAGGGTGTCTCGTGGAGCCGGGATATCGCACCCTGACTCTACCAACGAGGCAATCGCACCCAAGGGGGGACCCGACAGAAAGGGCCGGTCTGATACGGGGAGAGCGGGCATCACACTTGGTGACATAAGCTCCCCCACTGAGCATCTTCCCGGCATGGACTGCTGAGGATAGCCTGCTCTGCAGCTGGACATGCAAGGCGTGTGGCCCCCACACTGCCCGATAGGGTGGGTTCCTACACACCGTAGCCCTGTAGTGATATTACTACCACCCAAACCACGCGTGCCTGACTGACCACCGCCGGTCTTTCGGTCGGGGGAGGCACTAACGTGATACCCGGCCTGGCGAGGGCGGGGCTGGGGGAACTCACGCTGCGACCTCCTGGGCCTCGAGTTCCCCCATTGACAACCTTTTCCGTCGACAGACACAACACCAGGCTCACCAAACACAGATGCAGAACGTGTGGTGTGGGAGCCACTTGACAGCACAGCATTCTCACAGGCAGACCCAGGCCAAGCTAGCAACTGGGTGTCAGCCCCTGTCCCCATGAGAAGCGAAACGTGGGGCCGCTTGCGCTTCACTGAAAGCACGTGGCCCGCAGCCAAAGGGAACAAATCAGAGCCCTGTGACCCGTAGCGTAGCAGGGGTGAGGGACCGGAGAGCGTGCCAAACACAGCTAGACGGCGATGTTTTTTTAGGGTGTGCTCATCTAATGTAGCCGATCCCTCGGCCTTGTGATCACCTGTTTTCTTTGTGTCCAGGGTATCTCAGGCGGGGGAAACATGGCTGCTGGCCGGGGGCCTCGCCGCAGCCGCTGGCGAGGCCGTGCTCTCACCTCTGGCTGCGCGGTGTGGGGCAGCGTGGAGCCCAGGTCAAATACCACCCGCGCCTCCGTGGACAGACCAAGGTCCACCCGCGGAGGGGGGAGCCCTGAGGAGGAGACCCCTCAAGGGGAGATTGCTCCAACCAAAAATGCCTGTGAACAATCGTTGACAGCATCCTAGCCCTCCTTGCGGCTAGGTCAAAAAGCTGAATAACCTCAAAACCTTGCATGATGGTTGACGTCGGCTGGCCCTAAGGCCCCACCCGACACCATTTTTGACAGAAAAACAGCAAATTGAGCAATGTTGCCAGTCGCTGCTAATTCTGTACCGCGGCGGTATAGGCTTCATCAGCCCACCAGCCACCTGCCGGGCCAACTCGCCTCATGGTGTCGGCCGGGCGGGACACCGTTCCACCATGTCAGGGCAAAGGACTGATGCCACCTGCTTCACTAAGCACGGAACACCAGTGGTAGCTGCAGACCAAAGTCTACTACTAGTGAAGCACTGCCTCACTAGTAGGCATGCAACAACCTCCACTGCGGTGTGCACCCATGAAGCGATAAATGAATGAATGAACGAAAACACCATTAACATATTGCAGAATGGACTAGCCCAATACACACAATTGTTAAGGGGATGCAGACCAGAGAAAACATCCACACCAGGGACCCCCATTTTCAATTCATAGATTCACAAAAAGCACACCTGCCCTGAGCCTCAGCCCATCCACCCATGTAAATGGTAAACAAGCCCCTGTTAAACCCCCAACATTAGACACCGATTGACCGTCAGCATGAATGGTTAAGAGGAGGGAAGACAGTAAAGACAGCCCCCGGTGGGGAACAAGGGGAACGGCGCGCCAACATTGTAGCATTAGCATTAGCTGCACGCTAGGATACTTGGAAAACATCCAAAAGAGCGGCTTCCGTTTCCGATCAGCAACGCATGGCTGGCTGATTTTGCGGAGCTCAGCAACCAAGCCACATTAAGTTTGATTACGTTTTTATTTATTTTTATACCATTTGATTTTATTTTACGTTAGAATCATGTCTAAACAGACACAGACCAGGATGGGAATGCTGAACGCCGTGGATAAGGAGCTCATTAGGTCGATATTCCGTGAGTAAATAGACGCTATCGTGGCTAAGCTAACTGGCAGAGTGGATGCGCTCCAGGAGACGGTAGCCAGCATAGACACACGGTTAGCCGTGGTGGAGGAGAGCCTATCCGCAGTCATGGAGGTGGCTGATACCAACGCCACGGAGATATCGTTCTTAGAGGACAAGCTGCGGGCTTGTGAGATGGGCTTATGAACCGTTCAACCAAGGGGGGTGACCCCCTGGCAACGAGCTGTCTGCAGGTAGCAGGTCAAGACTCTCCTAGCTAACACTGCTGATACTGCGTGCTTTTAACTTTCTTTCTTGTCACAGCAGTGTGGCAGTGCACATGGCTGCCACCGACGCTGCATTTTTTTTTTCATTTCTTGTGGCTCGCTCTATTATGTGTTTGCTCTCGCCCAACAGGACCTTAGCGTGGGGATGTCTATATGTTATGGTGCTCTACTTCAAGGGAATCACGTTCAGTCATACTGCAACCTGGTTGGACTATGGCTAATTTAAACATCTTGATCTGGAATACAGGGGTCTTAACACTTTGAGTGCCAGCAACGCGTTTTGTCGTTAGTTCATGCCGACCGTTGAGTGCCGCCAACGCTATATAGCGTTTGTTTGTCGTATTTTTTTTTATTGGCGATTTGAATTCATATTTCATCAATCGAGCCTCAGGTTAGTGTTGCAGACTCTCTCTGAGCTCAATTGGGAAGATACCGCCCCCTATCGTCTCTCCCTGTGTAACTGCACCCCTTTAGTTTAGACTGATGGGGGGGGGGGGGGGGGTGGGGGGGCGGGCCAGTTTCCTCATTTTACTTTTCCGTCAAGCCAACTGAAGAATCCATTGTGATCGCCGGCCCGGAAAACGTGTGGATTATGTATTTACAGTACCCAACGCTGAATCAATAAACGCAATCGATATTTGGAATGGCGATCAGGAATTGGAATAATCTTTTTGGATAACATCTGATCTGAGGTAAGGAATTTATTTTACCAGTCTTAGGATAATCAGAGCTATTTCCACAGAGATATCAGCATTTGCCCTATGCGTGTATGTGTGTGTGTGTGTGTGTGTGTGCGATCAGGAAATGAGAGAATCGATATTTCAGCCCGCTTCTATAGCGTGCATAAGTACACATATACGTTTATTTGAAAACGATTCATAAATAGGCTGAAAAATTACAACGTTTTTGTGTATGCCAGAATATTCCAGTAAATGCAGATTATCACGGAAACTTTATATTTTCCTTGAAAACGAGGGCTTTTCAAAATGCTATAAAACGGAAATGAAGCGATTAAAAAACAATTCGTTTCGACAATGTTGACTGCAAACAAGTCATTGATAAACGACGGGCAGATTAGACACATAGCCATCATTTAAGACAGAGATTATGCGTTCACAACGCTATCATTGAAGTGGGTGGTGGCATTCAACCATGCTTTACCATGTTAACAAGTGGCACTGATATATTCCACACAAACGCACAAGTGGACTAACATGGTTGAAAAGGCAGGAGGTGGATGTGGCTTTGCTGAGTGAAACGCATCTTTTAATGGCTGACAGTGCAAAACTTGCAAACTAATTTTATCATAACATAAGCTCCTCTTCTTTTAGCACTAAGTCCCGTGGAGTAGCTATAGTAGCTAAGCGAAAGTTGAATATTAAACTATTAGACGTGTGGTCTGATGCAGAAGGTCGAATTACTATTGCTAAGATGGAATACTCTAACAGGAAAATTGCTCTGATAGCCGCCTATGCCCCTAATGTGTATGACGCTAACTTTTATACTGTACTCACTACAGAGATGTTGAAACTACCTGAGTACTCATTTATAGTGGGTGCTGATTTCAATGCCATTTGGGATCCATTGATAAGTCCAGTAATGCTGAAACCCACGATCAGATGCAAGCGACCGCGGCCCTACGTGCCTGGTCTAGGGACACGGGGGTTATTGATATGTGGCAGTTACTCAACCCAACCGCGCAAGACTACTCTTTTTTCTCCGCAAGACATAAAACTTTTTCCAGAATTGATTATGTTTTTTCTTCCTCTAGGCTATTCGATAGCTTTGATGTTGACTTGAGGCCCATTACACTGTCAGACCACAACTACATCCTCCTTAAGGGTTCACTCAGTAAAATAACGTCCTGTGCCCCTAGATGGCGCTTTAACTCAACGCTGATGAAGAACGATGAATTCAACATACAATTTAAAGGTGACATGTACTATAAATGTCATTTTTCAGTCTCTAGCATTGTATTATAGTAATAGGAGTTCGTATCAATGTGTTTTAGTGTCTAAATACCATATTGGCGGATTGCTCTGATTCAGCTCAGCCCCTTTCCTCCTCCAGTAAATCAGGCCATTTTGATTTGAACGTCTGAGTCACGTCATTCGGACGCTGGGTAGCTAATGCCCGACCCCATTCTACCTAGACTAGACAGCGAGTGGAAGCCACTTCCTCATGCTGCGAGGCGGAGTGGAGCCCGACGCCTCTGCGTGCGCTCTGGAGGGAGAGAGGGAGAGAGAGATGGAGAGAGAGGGAGCACTTGGGGGGGGGGGGGGGGGGGGGACCTGCTGCGCGGCACACGGGAGAGGGGAGGAAGGGAGGCCCACAAGCGCGTGGCGGGTCCCCCCCCCCCTCCCTCCCCCCCCCCCTCCCTCTCTCTCTGTCTCTCTCTCTCTCTCTCCCTCCAGGAGTGTGTGCAGAGGTGTCGGGTTTTCGCTCTGGAAGAAGCTCTCTCTCTCGAAACTCCTGGGTAATCTAAAATGCACCCCACTCTCTCTCTCCCTCTCTCTCTCTCTCTCTCTCTCTCTCTCTCTCTCTCTCTCTCTCTCTCTCTCTCTCTCTCTCTCTCTCTCTCTCCCACCACCCCCCCCCCCCTCTCTCTCTCTCTCTCTCTCTCTCTCTCTCTCTCTCTCCTCTCTCTCTCTCTCTCTCTCTCTCTCTCTCTCTCCCCCCCCCCCCCCCCCCTCTCTCTCTCTCTCTCTCTCTCTCTTCTCTCTCTCTCTCTCTCTCTCTCTCTCTCTTCTCTCCTCTCTCTCTCTCTCTCTCTCTCTCTCTCTCTATCTCTCTCTGTACCAGTCGCAGACTGTGTGGGCTGACTGTCACTTATGGGCGGAGCCAGGCCATAACAGCCTGAAATCTTGAAGCTGGAAAATGATGGTTTTGAGTACTTGATTAGAAATATAAAACAATGCATTTTTTTGAAAAAAACCTTACAGATGTCTTCAATAGACTAACAGGAATTGTGTAAAGTTGCCCAAATAGTGCTAGGAATAGCAGTACATGTCCCCTTTAAGTTTAATGCTGGTTCGGTACAGGACCCCAGAATTCAATGGAATTCGGTTAAGGGGTTTATTAGAAGTAACACCACTCTATTTGCTTTCCAATCGTCTCTCCAAGTTGGTAGAATTGGAAAAAATACTTGAATATGAGCAATGAGTGTCTGCACACATCTCAGATGACGCCACGACCCGACAGATGTCTCTCCTCCTTTTCTCTTCTGTTGTGCGTTGTGCTACACGGTTGTATTCAATCACCTCAGTTAGGTTGAATAACTGTTATGGAATCCCTGTCACCACGATTTTCTGTGCATAATGATGCATATCGACTGGTTTTGCTCCACACGTGAAGTGTAACGCTTAGCTTGTTGTGATTAACCGATTAAAAGGCTCCATTCAGTTGAAGGATTTACTTCGGAGTGGGATGAAATGCACAGTCTTAACATCCATATATCCTATAATGACACCCCCCCCCACCTGGATCACCCATTCCATCTCAGTGGAATGTTGCCTTTTGAGTATAAATAAAGTGTTGGGCAAGTTACTCAGGAAGGGTAATTAGTTACTCATTCTGATTACTTCTTAAAAAAATTATCAAATTACTTTACTGATTAATCTGTATCAAAGTAATTATTAGTTATGTTACTAGTTACGTTATTCGTTACTTTCACTTACCCCCCCCCCTCTTCGAAAAAGTTATGTACAACCTGTTTAGCTTCTGTTAGCTTTCCAGATGTCAGCTGTGGTGGAAACAAAGTCTACTTCTTTGAGTGTGGCCTTCAAATTAGCTTCCATCACCGCATATTCTCTCTCTCTCTCTCTCTCTCTCTCTCTCTCTCTCACTCTCTCTCTCTCTCTCTCTCTCTCTCTCTCTCTCTCTCTCTTTCTCTCGTAGCCAGAAAACGTCTTTCTCTGTTGGCAGCTTGACATTGTTCTTTATGGGTATTTTCTCTACATGCGTCAACCGTGGAAACATCTCCTCGGCGATATACCCAGCAGTGAGCTTCTTCAGACCTTCTCCACTCATGGGTGGTGTTTGCCCTGATGTTAGATCCAGTGTCTGTTGTTTGGTTTACATCCTTCCCTGTCAGCGTCTGTTTTTTTATGCATCAAGTTTCACATTGCCGTGTCAGATGCTATATCGTAATAAAAGCACATTGCATTCTGGCAACGATGTATGTAACGCAGCATTACTTGGATTAGTAACTGTAATATAATTACTATTTTGGAAATTGTAAAGCCGTACTGGGAAAGTAATAAAATTACAATGTGCCCAACACTGTAAATAAAGGTTTGAAATTTTATGAAATGAAAGCGGGTTCCCTTCAAGCCATGAAATTACCAAACAGGTGCAGCCGGAAAAGATGTGCCGTGCGCCCATAATTGCCAATCAGGCTGTGCCTGTGACTCCGATGGCCTTGTGCACAAAAGTCCCAAGTATTCAGTTTTATTTAAATTTTTTACACATGGAGGGACTATAGCTGGATAGGCTTTGTCTTTTAACCAACTTGGTAGTCAGATCATAGTGTGGCGAAAGGACTATTCATCCTTTTGACATCACTAGCCTAATTGACTAGGCTGTGCCAACAACCATAGGCTATACATACTGTATATGTGTACAGTAATGTGCAATGTTTTTGTTTGTCCATTAGGAACGAGTTTGTGGGCCAATATTGTTGTTGAAAATGTATTTGTGAACGGTACACTGTCCAATCAATCTCTAATTGTAGGGCCAGCTGTGATAGTATTTGAAGAGGAGGTGGGTGCATTTAGGAATGCGGACAGTGTTGTGGGTGTGGGTGGGGCGGCAAGGAGTCCTATGGGAGCAGGTGGGTGTGAGATGAATAACTGAAGCCTGCGCAGACCTCTAATCTCAGCTTCTGTCAGGCAGTCACAGCATTCTGACACACTCACCTAAAGAATCGGTTAAATCAAAGGTCCTTCACCAAGAGCCTACAGAGAACCTTTGAAGCACCATTTCTATTTAGAGTGTATGAAATGGATATTGCTAACTGTATCCGTGCATTGATCTTATACACTGTGCTGCTATGAGGACATTGAGTGATGGGAGGAAGCAAAGCCAATGTTACAATAAATATTTAACTATTTAACAATCGTCTACACATAATGGTAAATATTTTGCACAGGAGTTGTTTTTCTAGTCTTTCCTAGTTTCCAGTTCTATTACGAATTTATTCATTTGCCACATCCAAACAATGTAACTACAAAAAAAATATTTTCCTTGTCTTTTAAAAAGATGAAATATATTCCCTTCTATGTAACACTCCTCGCTTTATTTCGAGAGATACTGACCTAAAAAGGTTGATCAAAGACTGTTGGAACTCTACAGCCTGCAGCAAGCAATAAATTGGTCCATTCGATGTTTTTGCACTGACAAATTATTCTCCAGAGCCCTAACATTCTTGGTAGCAACTCAATTAGCAAGAGACAGATGTAGCAAGAATTCACATTTATGTTTCATAGATGTTTCAATATTTTATTATTTTGGTGCATGTTAGCACGAAACGCTTTATATCATGAAGATAATAACTATTTGCTAATCCTTGCATAAAGCCATATTGTTTTACTATAGATTTATGTGAGATAGCCTACTGGATTCTCTAGCCTTTAATTCCCCGAGGGCTTTTTTACCATGTTGAAATGGCCTACAGCATACCTGCCCTTTTATATGGCTGTTAAAAGCCAATATTTCTTAGTCTGGCTGAGGCGACATCCCCTGCTCCTGCAAATCACATATTAATATTGTCCTACAAGTGAAGGTTTACATATTTACACTTAACTATAGACAGTTGAGTTAATCTCACTCTATTCTGGAATAAATTATTAATAGCAGGTTAATTAACCTACATGTGTATGACAAGCTGAAATGAAAAACATAATAATAAAAAATAAATCACACAATCACCAGATTGACATAAGTGGTTGAAATTACTCTATGTCTAATGCTGCTATATTAATATATTGGTAAAGTAATTGGAATAGAATGAAAGAATATAGCATTACTTCATGTAGATGTAGATGGTCAAATAAATCTCAGAAGATAATACAGATGTACTGTGCCCTGGTCTTCCATTAAGAGTATCATTAATATACCTGGACCCCTACTGTCTATGGGGGGCATGTGATATTAACCCTCCCTTGGATACCTTGGAGAGGTTTTACATGAAACCATATGGTTAACAGTGAGCGATCTCCCTGCTTTTCAAGCATCATTTACCACAGAAACAGAGGACTTTGTACTGACGTTACAGCTGCATCTACTGCATTTAGATTATATTCCAATACAGTTTAGTCCCTTGATATAAAGACAATATGTAAATGTTTTATCTAAGAAGGGAGAATGTATATATATATATATATATGCACACTATGTATACACACACAGTATATACAATAATTAATTAATTACGTAATTACATCATTAAGAAGATTATAGAAAATTATATATTTTTTATATATATAATTATAGGTTCTGAAAAGCTGTTGGAAAGGAACTACGGATTGTTTTTCTTCAGTGATTCTAGTTGAGGAATTGGCAATCTGTTACAGTTTCATATTTTATGAGTCTAAATGCTTGTGGTCCATTTTATTTACCCATATCTAACTACTTACATTTGTATAGACAAATATAGTAGCCATTCATCTTTTTTTTCTATTTAATTGTGAACTTGAGGTTCATATATAGCTCAAAGACAAATCTAACCAAAACACTGATTATATGAGTAATATATAGGATAATAGAAGACTTTTGATTTTAGATTTTTGATTGGAGATCTCGTGATTTTACGTTGCTTCCATTATGATTCCAATATGACTATATCTTTTTTTTGATAAATGCTGACTGTCTGTATGTAGAAGCACAAGCCTCCTCTAACGGTGTTGCAATGACGACACAATAACAGCTTCATGTTGTCAGTGTTTCTCACTATATGCTCTTTGCTCAGTGCATCTGAGAACACCAACGTGCATAATTACTGTAACTGTCAATGAAACGTTCCCTTGAGTCTGTCTCGCTGCTTTATTATCAAATGCAGTTCTTTTTAATTGGCCATATTTTCATTGTCAACCAAATTAGATAATGACACACAGGACACGTTGTTAAAGAATAGTACAATCTATTTCCTTCTTTAATACTGTTTCTAATAAAAAAATAACTGCAGACTTGTAGAATGGGACAAAATCATCTTCTTCTAATATTGACATATGAACCTACAGTATGCTGTATGGATGGGATTAAAGACAAATTATAGTTATGGAGGAAATGACATCAGACAACGTTTCAGTCAAATTCATATCAATATCAAAACTGCAGGTGTGAGTGAAGTAATACCTTATATTGTTTGAACGTGGGCTGTTCTGACCATATGCCACTGGTCCATATTCATTTGGCCATATCCAAACAAAAGGTTGGTTTATATATATATATATTTAAAGTTAGGGCTGTAAAAAGTTGTGTGTGTGTGTGTGTGTGTGTGTGTGTGTGTGTGTGTGTGTGTGTGTGTGTGTGTGTGTGTGTGTGTGTGTGTGTGTGTGTGTGTGTGTGTGTGTGTGTGTGTGTGTGTGTGTGTGTGTGAGTGTGAGTGTGTGTGTGGTGTGTGGTGTGTGTGTGTGTGTGTGTGTGTGTGTGTGTGTGTGTGTGTGTGTGTGTGTGTGTGTGTGTCTGTGTTATTTAGATCAAAGCAGAAGTTGAAGATGAGGAATGAAGGCGAGGAGCAGCCCTGTATACCTTCGTAGCGCAACATGAGGTTTCTTGCAGCGTAGCTTAGAGAGGACAACCAGAGGGCTGAATGGGGCTGTGAGGACATCAAACAGATCTGCCATGTCTTAGAGGAATACTAGAGGCTTTCTTTTGGGTAAGTGGGCTTGTGTTTTTGCTGGCATAGAATTCAGAGTTGGTGCCGCACCTAGCAGCAGGGGGGGGGGGGGGGCATTGGAGAGCTACCTGGATAGCCTTCCTGACCGCAGACCTTTCCCAGAATGCATCATTAGCATTGTGCCAAAGATGGATGGCAACTTTCTGCACGAGTTGCCGGCCACCAGTGCGGGAGCAGGGGGGCAGCCTCTCCTCCGGTCCCCCGGCCTGCCTGCTGACCTGCTCCTGGGTCTTAGTTAACATTCAGAGGGCCCTGACCCGAAAAGCAGTCTTGGCAGCGGAACCAAGGTCCCATCCTCCCCGAAGAAATTAGAGGTGGTAATCTTTCAGGAACAACTGACTAACCTTCCCAGACCATGTAAATGTAATGGATGCAGCTGGTCGGCCCTGCCTCTCCGGTCTCCATCCCCGCCGTGTTCCGCATGTCACCGGGCACGGCGGCTTCTGTCAAATCTGTGTGTATTTGACAACTCACGAGTGACAAATGACGGCCAGGGTTTAAAGAAGGTTAGATTTAAACACAGCACAGGTCAATGGGGTGGGATGCTGACTGCTAAATCATTGTCAGGGAAACTAATGATACACCATTATAAGACACCAGGGCACCGTGTAAGATAGAGTGCAGTGTGTCATACTATAATCAGCCAATGTCTGTTTCAGCCCCACATTCATCTTGATTTTGCATAGAGGCACATATTATGCTCCATGCTGAATAGAAATGCTGTGACTTGGAATTCCACACAAAGACCTATAAGCCTCCATATAGCTGGATCTTTTTAGGTTTTGGGCAATAAGATTATGCTATATGGTTCCTGGTTATTGTTATTAAAATACTGACATACAGTTGTGAATGCAATTGTGAATTTGCGGTTGTATCATGGAAAACACACTTCCTGAAAGATTACAAACAAATATTTAGCGTTGCCGTATCTAAGATCAGCTGCACCTGCTGCAGTGATTTAAAAAACACACAGCGAGTCTGAATAACAAACAGAGAGAAAGAGCCTGGGAACCTGAGGAGTGGTTTTTGTGGCATCTTGACAAGTCTTTAAGTAATTCCTACAAGAACAAACACCCCAAGGCTCACTTGCTTCGTTGCTTAAGTCAAAGCGGAGAAACACACGCAGCCTATAGGCAATGAAATCAGTCCTGTCCACGGTTTTCATAATGGCTTATAAACATTAAAATAGCGGTCATAAGTATATTGTCCTGCCTTCACTGGGGGAAAATACAGTCTTACTGTGCTGCTGAATGAAAGGTTTGGAACATGATTAGCAAACATGGATAATGTCATGTAAATATCGCCATTGCATGAAGGCATTGTGATTTCAGCATTTCCTTTAAATGTGCCATTACGTTGACAATACTTGAATATATATTCATGTATTTTATATATTAGTTAAGTCATTCCTATGAAGAAGAGAAAGACAGGGCGGTAGTGAATAACAGCCGTTCCTACAGAACTGTATGTAGCTGGAGGTTGTGGACATGGAGCGACCAGGAAGCTCAAGGACGCCTCACACTCCCAGATTAAACAACGCTCACTCTCTGTCAGACGCCCTGCTCCCAAAACTGCCAAGCCAGAGGAAAATGAGCCCCCACACGGCCCTAGCCGCGCGTGGCGGGATAAAACACGAGACAGTTGTGCCTCAAGGAGACCCGGGATAACGAAATAATCTTTAATCTCTGTCCCTTGAAGGCACATTCAACACCTGTTATTCTTGATGGCACTGCGAGAGAGAGAGGGCAGTGCCACAGATTCCTTCTAAAGCCTGGTAATTATTGCACTAATTATTCACTTTGGTGCAGGGTGATTACCAGCCCTCTTCCAGGTGAAACACATCGTCCGCTTGCATGCCAGCTGAGGCCACAGGCAGATCAGTGGAACAGTTGTTCCACTCCCTTTTCCCTTGCAGATATTTGACCTCTTGGCATGTTTGCAATCTGCACTTGGGGGGGGGGGGGGGGGGGGGCACAGCCAGAAACTTTTAATTGCAAGCAAAGACACACAGGTTTTAGCCATCTGTTCCGTCCAGCCCATCTCTTTAACAGACAAACTTCCTGTTGGTTCACGCTAGTCCCCCTTCGCTGGAGCTGCAGGGACATGTGTCTCATAACATAATCGTCACCATACACAGCGATATGATGAAACCATATTATTGCGATTAAATCAATGGAAATGATTTGCATCCATAGTATTTTTCTTCTTCTCTCCACCTCATTAATAATTGACGCGTAAAGACGTATCATTTTCTGTTTAAAGAAATCTATTTTTAATTGCCGCCCAGGGGTTTTAAAGCCTTTAAGACAAATATGTCTGCTTTTTGACTAGATTGAATTCAATTAGCAAAGATACAACATCAAATACGATGCCTGCATTAACTGGTCTTTCATGTTAAAAAGACAATGATCGTCATGAATATATATTTGATTTCATATGGTAACAGTTTTCTTCTAAAACATTGCATTGTGCACTAAAATTGTGAAACTGAGTTCTTTGTGAGTCTGTACGGATGAATGTTCTCTCTTATACATGTTTAGTACGCTGTTAGTAGATGTGTAGTAGGATGTTAGTAGATGTGTAGTAGGATGTTAGTAGATGTGTAGTAGGATGTTAGTAGATATGTAGTAGGATGTTAGTAGATGTGTAGTAGGATGTTAGTAGATATGTAGTAGGATGTTAGTAGATGTGTAGTAGGCTGTTAGTAGATGTGTAGTAGGCTGTTAGTAGATGTGTAGTAGGCTGTTAGTAGATGTGTAATAGGATGTTAGTAGATGTGTAGTAGGATGTTAGTAGATGTGTAGTAGGATGTTAGTAGATGTGTAGTAGGATGTTAATAGATGTGTAGTAGGATGTTAGTAGATGTGTAGTAGGCTGTTAGTAGATGTGTAGTAGGCTGTTAGTAGATGTGTAGTAGGATGTTAGTAGATGTGTAGTAGGATGTTAGTAGATGTGTAGTAGGATGTTAGTAGATGTGTAGTAGGATGTTAGTAGATATGTAGTAGGATGTTAGTAGATGTGTAGTAGGATGTTAGTAGATGTTTAGTACGCTGTTAGTAGATGTGTAGTAGGCTGTTAGTAGATGTGTAGTAGGCTGTTAGTAGATATGTAGTAGGATGTTAGTAGATGTGTAGTAAGCTGTTAGTAGATGTGTAGTAGGATGTTAGTAGATGTGTAGTAAGCTGTTAGTAGATGTGTAGTAGAATGTTAGTAGATGTGTAGTAAGCTGTTAGTAGATGTGTAGTAGGATGTTAGTAGATGTGTAGTACGCTGTTAGTAGATGTGTAGTAGGATGTTAGTAGATATGTAGTAGGCTGTTAGTAGATGTGTAGTAGGATGTTAGTAGATATGTAGTAGGATGTTAGTAGATGTGTAGTAGGATGTTAGTAGATGTTTAGTAGGATGTTAGTAGATGTGTAGTAGGCTGTTAGTAGATGTGTAATAGGATGTTAGTAGATGTGTAGTAGGATGTTAGTAGATGTGTAGTAGGCTGTTAGTAGATGTGTAATAGGATGTTAGTAGATGTGTAGTAGGATGTTAGTAGATGTGTAGTAGGCTGTTAGTAAATGTGTAGTAGGATGTTAGTAGATGTGTAGTAGGCTGTTAGTAGATGTGTAGTAGGATGTTAGTAGATATGTAGTAGGATGTTAGTAGATGTGTAGTAGGATGTTAGTAGATGTTTAGTAGGATGTTAGTAGATGTGTAGTAGGCTGTTAGTAGATGTGTAATAGGATGTTAGTAGATGTGTAGTAGGATGTTAGTAGATGTGTAGTAGGATGTTAGTAGATGTGTAGTAGGATGTTAGTAGATGTGTAGTAGGCTGTTAGTAGATGTGTAGTAGGATGTTAGTAGATGTGTAGTAGGCTGTTAGTAGATGTGTAGTAGGATGTTAGTAGATGTGTAATAGGATGTTAGTAGATGTGTAGTAGGCTGTTAGTAGATGTGTAGTAGGATGTTAGTTGATATGTAGTAGGATGTTAGTAGATGTGTAGTAGGATGTTAGTAGATGTGTAGTAGGATGTTAGTAGATGTGTAGTAGGATGTTAGTAGATGTGTAGTAGGATGTTAATAGATGTGTAGTAGGATGTTAGTAGATGTGTAATAGGCTGTTAGTAGATGTGTAGTAGGATGTTAGTAGATGTGTAGTAGGCTGTTAGTAGATGTGTAGTAGGATGTTAGTAGATGTGTAGTAGGATGTTAGTAGATGTGTAGTAGGCTGTTAGTAGATGTGTAGTAGGCTGTTAGTAGATGTGTAGTAGGATGTTAGTAGATGTGTAATAGGATGTTAGTAGATGTGTAGTAGGATGTTAGTAGATGTGTAGTAGGCTGTTAGTAGATGTGTAGTAGGATGTTAGTAGATGTGTAGTAGGCTGTTAGTAGATGTGTAGTAGGCTGTTAGTAGATGTGTAGTAGGCTGTTAGTAGATGTGTAGTAGGATGTTAGTAGATGTGTAATAGGATGTTAGTAGATGTGTAATAGGATGTTAGTAGATGTGTAGTAGGCTGTTAGTAGATGTGTAGTAGGATGTTAATAGATGTGTAGTAGGATGTTAGTAGATGTGTAGTAGGCTGTTAGTAGATGTGTAATAGGATGTTAGTAGATGTGTAATAGGATGTTAGTAGATGTGTAGTAGGCTGTTAGTAGATGTGTAGTAGGATGTTAATAGATGTGTAGTAGGATGTTAGTAGATGTGTAGTAGGCTGTTAGTAGATGTGTAGTAGGATGTTAGTAGATGTGTAGTAGGATGTTAGTAGATGTGTAGTAGGATGTTAGTAGATGTGTAGTAGGCTGTTAGTAGATGTTTAGTAGGATGTTAGTAGATATGTAGTAGGATGTTAGTAGATGTTTAGTACGCTGTTAGTAGATGTGTAGTAAGATGTTAGTAGATGTGTAATAGGATGTTAGTAGATGTGTAGTAGGATGTTAGTAGATGTTTAGTACGCTGTTAGTAGATGTGTAATAGGATGTTAGTAGATGTGTAGTAGGCTGTTAGTAAATGTTTAGTACGCTGTTAGTAGATGTGTAATAGGATGTTAGTAGATGTGTAGTAGGATGTTAGTAGATGTGTAGTAGGATGTTAGTAGATGTGTAGTAGGCTGTTAGTAAATGTTTAGTACGCTGTTAGTAGATGTGTAATAGGATGTTAGTAGATGTGTAGTAGGATGTTAGTAGATGTGTAGTAGGCTGTTAGTAGATGTGTAGTAGGCTGTTAGTAGATGTGTAGTAGGATGTTAGTAGATGTGTAGTAGGATGTTAGTAGATGTGTAGTAGGCTGTTAGTAGATGTGTAGTAGGCTGTTAGTAGATGTGTAGTAGGATATTAGTAGATGTGTAGTAGGATGTTAGTAGATGTGTAGTAGGCTGTTAGTAGATGTGTAGTAGGCTGTTAGTAGATGTGTAGTAGGATGTTAGTAGATGTGTAATAGGCTGTTAGTAGATGTGTAATAGGATGTTAGTAGATGTGTAGTAGGATGTTAGTAGATGTGTAATAGGCTGTTAGTAGATGTGTAGTAGGATGTTAGTAGATGTGTAATAGGCTGTTAGTAGATGTGTAATAGGATGTTAGTAGATGTGTAGTAGGATGTTAGTAGATGTGTAGTAGGCTGTTAGTAGATGTGTAGTAGGATGTTAGTAGATGTGTAATAGGCTGTTAGTAGATGTGTAATAGGATGTTAGTAGATGTGTAGTAGGATGTTAGTAGATGTGTAATAGGCTGTTAGTAGATGTGTAATAGGATGTTAGTAGATGTGTAGTAGGCTGTTAGTAGATGTGTAATAGGCTGTTAGTAGATGTGTAGTAGGATGTTAGTAGATGTGTAGTAGGATGTCAGTAGATGTGTAGTAAGCTGTTAGTAGATGTGTAGTAGGATGTTAGTAGATGTGTAGTAAGCTGTTAGTAGATGTGTAGTAGGCTGTTAGTAGATGTGTAGTAGGATGTTAGTAGATGTGTAGTAAGCTGTTAGTAGATGTGTAATAGGATGTTAGTAGATGTGTAGTAGGATGTTAGTAGATGTGTAATAGGATGTTAGTAGATGTGTAGTAGGATGTTAGTAGATGTGTAGTAGGCTGTTAGTAGATGTGTAGTAGGATGTTAGTAGATGTGTAGTAAGCTGTTAGTAGATGTGTAGTAGGATGTTAGTAGATGTGTAGTAGGCTGTTAGTAGATGTGTAATAGGCTGTTAGTAGATGTGTAGTAGGCTGTTAGTAGATGTGTAGTAGGATGTTAGTAGATGTGTAGTAAGCTGTTAGTAGATGTGTAATAGGATGTTAGTAGATGTGTAGTAGGATGTTAGTAGATGTGTAATAGGCTGTTAGTAGATGTGTAGTAGGATGTTAGTAGATGTGTAATAGGCTGTTAGTAGATGTGTAGTGGGCTGTTAGTAGATGTGTAGTAAGCTGTTAGTAGATGTGTAGTAGGATGTTAGTAGATGTGTAATAGGCTGTTAGTAGATGTGTAATAGGATGTTAGTAGATGTGTAGTAGGATGTTAGTAGATGTGTAATAGGCTGTTAGTAGATGTGTAGTAGGCTGTTAGTAGATGTGTAGTAAGCTGTTAGTAGATGTGTAGTAGGATGTTAGTAGATGTGTAGTAGGCTGTTAGTAGATGTGTAGTAGGCTGTTAGTAGATGTGTAATAGGATGTTAGTAGATGTGTAATAGGCTGTTAGTAGATGTGTAATAGGATGTTAGTAGATGTGTAGTAGGATGTTAGTAGATGTGTAATAGGCTGTTAGTAGATGTGTAATAGGATGTTAGTAGATGTGTAGTAGGATGTTAGTAGATGTGTAGTAGGCTGTTAGTAGATGTGTAATAGGATGTTAGTAGATGTGTAGTAGGCTGTTAGTAGATGTGTAATAGGATGTTAGTAGATGTGTAGTAGGATGTTAGTAGATGTGTAATAGGCTGTTAGTAGATGTGTAGTAGGATGTTAGTAGATGTGTAGTAGGCTGTTAGTAGATGTGTAGTAGGATGTTAGTAGATGTGTAGTAGGCTGTTAGTAGATGTGTAGTAGGCTGTTAGTAGATGTGTAGTAGGATGTTAGTAGATGTGTAATAGGCTGTTAGTAGATGTGTAGTAGGATGTTAGTAGATGTGTAGTAGGCTGTTAGTAGATGTGTAGTAGGATGTTAGTAGATGTGTAGTAGGCTGTTAGTAGATGTGTAGTAAGCTGTTAGTAGATGTGTAGTAGGATGTTAGTAGATGTGTAGTAGGATGTTAGTAGATGTGTAATAGGATGTTAGTAGATGTGTAGTAGGCTGTTAGTAGATGTGTAGTAGGCTGTTAGTAGATGTGTAATAGGCTGTTAGTAGATGTGTAGTAGGCTGTTAGTAGATGTGTAGTAGGATGTTAGTAGATGTGTAGTAAGCTGTTAGTAGATGTGTAGTAGGCTGTTAGTAGATGTGTAGTAGGATGTTAGTAGATGTGTAATAGGATGTTAGTAGATGTGTAGTAGGCTGTTAGTAGATGTGTAGTAGGCTGTTAGTAGATGTGTAGTAGGATGTTAGTAGATGTGTAGTAGGATGTTAGTAGATGTGTAGTAGGCTGTTAGTAGATGTGTAATAGGATGTTAGTAGATGTGTAATAGGATGTTAGTAGATGTGTAGTAGACTGTTAGTAGATGTGTAGTAAGCTGTTAGTAGATGTGTAATAGGCTGTTAGTAGATGTGTAGTAGGCTGTTAGTAGATGTGTAGTAGGCTGTTAGTAGATGTGTAGTAGGCTGTTAGTAGATGTGTAGTAGGATGTTAGTAGATGTGTAATAGGCTGTTAGTAGATGTGTAGTAGGATGTTAGTAGATGTGTAGTAGGCTGTTAGTAGATGTGTAGTAGGATGTTAGTAGATGTGTAGTAGGCTGTTAGTAGATGTGTAGTAAGCTGTTAGTAGATGTGTAGTAGGATGTTAGTAGATGTGTAGTAGGATGTTAGTAGATGTGTAATAGGATGTTAGTAGATGTGTAGTAGGCTGTTAGTAGATGTGTAGTAGGCTGTTAGTAGATGTGTAATAGGCTGTTAGTAGATGTGTAGTAGGCTGTTAGTAGATGTGTAGTAGGATGTTAGTAGATGTGTAGTAAGCTGTTAGTAGATGTGTAGTAGGCTGTTAGTAGATGTGTAGTAGGATGTTAGTAGATGTGTAATAGGATGTTAGTAGATGTGTAGTAGGCTGTTAGTAGATGTGTAGTAGGCTGTTAGTAGATGTGTAGTAGGCTGTTAGTAGATGTGTAGTAGGCTGTTAGTAGATGTGTAATAGGATGTTAGTAGATGTGTAGTAGGATGTTAGTAGATGTGTAGTAGGCTGTTAGTAGATGTGTAGTAGGCTGTTAGTAAATGTGTAATAGGATGTTAGTAGATGTGTAGTAGGCTGTTAGTAGATGTGTAGTAGGCTGTTAGTAAATGTGTAATAGGATGTTAGTAGATGTGTAGTAGGCTGTTAGTAGATGTGTAGTAGGCTGTTAGTAGATGTGTAATAGGATGTTAGTAGATGTGTAGTAGGATGTTAGTAGATGTGTAGTAGGATGTTAGTAGATGTGTAGTAGGCTGTTAGTAGATGTGTAATAGGATGTTAGTAGATGTGTAATAGGATGTTAGTAGATGTGTAGTAGGCTGTTAGTAGATGTGTAGTAAGCTGTTAGTAGATGTGTAATAGGCTGTTAGTAGATGTGTAGTAGGCTGTTAGTAGATGTGTAGTAGGCTGTTAGTAGATGTGTAGTAGGATGTTAGTAGATGTGTAGTAGGATGTTAGTAGATGTGTAGTAGGCTGTTAGTAGATGTGTAGTAGGATGTTAGTAGATGTGTAGTAGGATGTTAGTAGATGTGTAGTAGGATGTTAGTAGATGTGTAGTAGGATGTTAGTAGATGTGTAGTAGGATGTTAGTAGATGTGTAATAGGATATTAGTAGATGTGTAATAGGATGTTAGTAGATGTGTAGTAGGATGTTAGTAGATGTGTAGTAGGCTGTTAATAGATGTGTAGTAGGCTGTTAGTAGATGTGTAGTAGGATGTTAGTAGATGTGTAGTAGGCTGTTAATAGATGTGTAGTAGGCTGGTGCGGACATAGAATAAGTATAAAATAGGTGGTAGCAAAGTAGACAAGTCAAGGTCGACTAAAAACACACTTCTTCAATCAATATCTGAAATTAAAAAAATATATATTAAAAGAACATTCTTACTGTCTTATACTATCATGCACTCTTCCTACTATACTAATATGTCTTTACTATATGCACTCATCACTGCAGCACCCAAGTTTCAGCACTATTTGATGAACATTGTTACTCAGTTGTAAGAGTCTTACCCTTCCTGCTGACTTGTCGTACAGAACTTGTAAGTCACTTTGGATAAAAGCGTCAGCTAAATGAAAAAATGTAAATGTAAGGTAAGGCATAGAACATTAAATCACATAGTTTTCATATTAGGATCTAACATCTTAATAGGCCTCTTTGTTTACGGTTTGATTATCACTCGTTATCAGCATAAACCTCCCGACGTGCCACTGATACACATTATATCACATACAACACATAATGATAAAAGAGTAAAATAGAATAGACAGAGTAAAATAGTGCAATAGTGCAGTGCAATAAAATAGTTACTAAAATAGCATAGACAACGTAAAATAATGCAATAGTGCAATGCAATAAATAGTGCTCTATAAATAAATCTATAGTAGAACAATCACAGTCTGATGGGCGGCTTAGTGGCGCAGTGGGAAAGGCGCTCGCCATTAACGCAGGAGATGCTGGGTTCGAGCCCAGCTCTCGCCGTTGCTTCCGGCTTGGCTGGTCGTTCATACTAATACAATTGGCAGTATTAGGGGGTGGGAAGCTGGTGGGTGGGGATCGGACGTTGTGGACAGCGACTCCTACAGGTCGGTTGGTGTGCCTGTACAGCAGAATCAGGAAGTATCGGGGGCAGCGTGAGCCTCCCACGCATTACTCCTCGCCACTGAGAGATCGTGCTGTGCAGGTGAAAAGATGCGACGGCTGCCTCCTCGTGTACCGGAGGGGACACGTGATGCAAGGCTTCGTCCACATTGCAGCATACCAGTGGGAGGCATACTGCCCTGTCAAGGCAGACCGCAGTAACTTCAAAAAAGTGAAACTGAGAAAAATGGCTTTAAAGTTTTTTGACTTGCCATCCAAAATGTGTTATAGGTAGATAGATGATAGTACCCAGATTTAACATGTATTAATGAAGTAATATTTAGGCATACAAAAATATGACATAATTATTTTAATTAACCCCCAAAAAGCAGATACTGCACTTTGCTGCAGTTCCCTTAAATAATTATACAGGTAATGTACAGGTAAAGTGCAGTAACTTCAAATACAATGTTGTTTTCCCTCCAGCTTTCATAACTTAACCTAGCCATTTTATTTGGATCATCATCATTCCAATATATTCAGGTGTTAAATTTCATTTTCAAAATGGCTAGGTTAAGTTATGAAAGCTGGAGGGAAAACAACATTGTATTTGAAGTTACTGCACTTTGCCTGTACATTACCTGTATAATTATTTAAGGGAACTGTGCAGCAGAGTGCAGTATCTGCTTTTTGGGGGTTAATTAAAATAATTATGTCATATTTTTGTATGCCTAAAGATTACTTCATTAATACATGTTAAATCTGGGTACTATCATCTATCTACCTATAACACATTTTGGATGGCAAGTCAAAACACTTTAAAGCCATTTTTCACTGTTTGGAAGTTACTGCGGTCTGCCTGGTTTTTGAGTGTGATTTTGTAGTTTTTAAAACCCCATATCTCCAAAACTGAGCGACATTAACATCTGAAACTTGGTCACAAGATAAAACATTTATTGACAAGTTCAATTCCACTCATAACTCAATTTTGACTTTTTTTGAGTTACTGCGGTCTGCCTTGACAGGGCAGCATAGTCTAGCAACGTTCGAGACAGGGGAGGGTAGAATTAGATAATACGAAATTGGGATGGGAGAAAAATAGAAAATGGGGAGAAAAAGTAGATATAAAAATAAATAAATAAATAAATCACAGTCTGGATGCAATGAGTGGTGTATTAACCTGTTAAGCTGTAGCCCTATTTTCAGAAATGTTGCCTAAAGGTACATGCCTAAGTAAATGGAAGATTGCATACTATTCCTGATATTTGACCTTTGACCTTCAAAATTCAGTTCATCCTTGAGTCCTAGTGGATGTTTGTGCCAAATTTGAAGAAATTCCCTCTGGGCATTCCTGAGATATCGCATTCACAAGAATGGGATGGACAGATGGACAACCTGAAAACATAATGCCACATATGTACGTATGGCTGGACGGACAGATGGACAACCTGAGAACATAATGCCACATATGTAAGTATGGCTGGACGGACGTACGGACAACCCAAATACATAATGCCACGTTAATTTAACATGAATGATTGAATTAAATCCCTGGTAGTCACTCAATATTGAATCATAAGCAAGCATGCCTCTTTCCATGACAGTCCAAACTAAGACAAACTATATAACTAGTCTAAACCCAGTATACACATAGAATGGAATCATGTCACACATGAGGTCTCAAGACACAGCAGGAAAATTATCAGCATTCTGCAATAAAAACATTGACATTCCATAATGATGATGAATAAAATAAGGCACATTTATTTTGATATACGGTACAGTATATATTCCACATGCATTTATTCTGACAACCTTGATGCAAGCCAAATTACAAATACCCTCTGAAAGTTTCACAAGACAACGACAAAGAAATGTAAATTCTCTGAAGGTCAACATCCCCTGTTCCTGGAGAGGCACCTCTCTGTTATAAATGCTCTGTAACAGTTTCTGCTGATTGCTTTACTCTCAAGGCAATGTCAATTTTGTGGAAGTGCTCGCAGATTAAGTCGGCATGATGTCAAGGGCCCTCGTAGATGCTGCTGTCTTGTCTTAGTGAAGGGGTTCACAAGCCCTTGTCTATTACTGCAGACACCCCCAAGGGCAGATGTTTAGGCTTAGGGGGGCGGTGGAGAATAATAGCACATTTGATTCCTAATGTCTCTCAGATACAGGACTCGGGGGAGACGAAACTCCTGGTAATCCAAAATGCAACCCACTCTCTCTCTCCCTCTCTCTCTCCCTCTCTCTCTTCTTCTCTCTCTCCCATCTCTCTCTCCCTCTCTCTCTCCCTCTCTCTCTCCTCTCTCTCTCCCTCTCTCTCTCCCTCTCTCCCCCTCTCTCTCTTCTTCTCTCTCTCTCATCTCTCTTCTCTCTCTCTCTCTCCATCTCTCTCCCTCTCTCCTTCTTCTCTCTCTCTCCATATCTCTTCTCTCTCTCTCTCTCTCTCTCTCTCTCTCTCTCTCTCTCTCTCTCTCTCTCTCTCTCTCTCTCTCTCTCTCTCTCTCTCTCTCTCTCTCTCTCTCTCTCTCTCTCTCTCTCTCTCTCTCTCTCTCTCTCTCTCTCTCTCTCTCTCTCTCTCTCTCTCTCTCTCTCTCTCTCTCTCTCTCTCTCTCTCTCTCTCTCTCTCTCTCTCTCTCTCTCTCTCTCTCTCTCTTTCATTTTACTTAAAACTGAGTACATTTGACTCAAACTGAGTAAATTTACTGTGTAAAGAGAGAGAAGAAGAGAAAGAGATAGAGAGAGAGAGTGAGAGAGAGGGAGAGAGAGAGAGAGAGAGAGAGAGAGAGAGAGAGAGGACAGATAAAGGGAGAGATAACTGCAAGGGATAGGTGGAGAGAATGAGGGATAAGCTAAATTTTACTTAAAACTGCTTGAGTAAAATTTACTCTGCAAAATTGACTGTGTACTTAGCTCTATCCCTTATTCTCCATCTACATCTCTCTTATCTCTCCCTTTCTCTCTGTCTCTCTGTCTCTGTCTCTGTCTCTGTCTCTGTCTCTGTCTCTCTCTCTCTCTCTCTCTCTCTCTCTCTCTCTCTCTCTCTCTCTCTCCTCTCTCTCTCTCTCTCTCTCTCTCTCTCTCTCTCTCTCTCTCTCTCTCTCTCTCTCTCTCTCTCTCTCTCCTTACTTAGCTCTATCCCTGAGTTAGCTCCCCTCTGCTTCTTGAGGCCTGAGGCTAGAAGCCACACAGTCCATTCATCAAAAGCATGACCTGCTCCGATGAGGGACAGGATGCTATGGACTAATGAACTCATTTACAATTAAGTATGAACGCGTGTGCTATCTCACCTCTGTATGTTCAGAGGGGATGGGGACTCTGCATATTACAGAGCAAACAAAACAAATCAAACACGCGTACACGCTGTACATTTCAATCGCAGAATCCCATTGCTAATATGTTATTTGGTTGAGGGGTGTCAGTTCTCTCTGGTGTGTTCTCGCTGTCAATATTGTGTGGGTGAGAAATGATTAAATAAAAATGTATTTGATTAAATGATGTTATGATGTGAGATGCTATGTGGGTATACTGTATAGCTGCTGACTTTTTAAAGTGGTCAAGACCAGACACCAAACGTGTACCTGATGAAATTTCGATACCTGCTGAAGAAAGCTAGATGTGTTAATACTGATTTAGAATTGCACCCATATTTAACCTAGTTTATTTCTGTTTGGCATACACACCTAGATATACTGTGAATTAAGCCATGTGGACCATGAATAACATTCCCTTCTGGATTTTTTTTTTTTTCATAGATCATATGTAAATTGGAGATAGAAAGATGTTAATGTTTTTGTCTTGGCGTGAATGTTTGATGTGTTTAAACACATGCTAGTGCTACATTAGTGTCCCCCGCCCCCACCACCCCTCTCCACCAGCGCAGAGCCCCCACCCCCAACCCCAGGCCAGAGGTACACCTTGATGAGAGGAGAGGGAGGCTAATTCAGTCTTCAGGCTTAATTAATCCTGTGTCTTATTTGATGAATGACTCCCAAATTGTGCTGTATTGGTGTTATATATTTTTTTTCTTTTTTTGTGTGTGTGTGGCAGGGGGCTTAGCAGAGTACTCTGTTGACACGAGGCGAGGAGAAAGTCAAAGTCGGGATTTCCAAGAGGCTGGACCCGGGGCTTTGTTTGCAAAAGTTGCTGTACTCTGGATGGACTAATTCCTGTCCTCTGACGTCAGGCCGGCGGTGGAGAGCGATGGAGGCGCTGCAGGGAGCGTGTGTTTATGTCTCCTGGTTGAGGACATTAAGGAAGTCCCCAGCCTTTGTCTCACACTGGGTTTGTCAGTTTTGACAAAGATGATTGGTCGTCTGTAAACACGCCTGCGATCATCTTTATGTTTCACGCGGATCACCGCCTCGGGGGAGGAACGCATTACAGTGATGAATCCCATGTTTGACTTTATAACGAGAAGTGCTTAAACTGTTTAAAAACCAACAGTTTTTTTTCTTAATTTCAGTTTGAATGTGCGACACTGTGATATTAATATGATATAACACGTGACTGAGGCTAAAATATTAATATGATATAACACATGACTGAGGCTAGAAGCAGACATGCGTGATACGTCATTACGTGTCTCACCTGAATTAACAGCTTGGAATGTTTTAGTGAGTCATATCATCAGAGGCTCCAGACAGCCTATTGGCTGGGAACACTGTCTCATCAGAAAGCGTAAATAAAGGAAAAAAGGTACATAATGTACATTTTGTTATAGCCATAAGTAATATATTTACATATTGTATAATATATTTGGGTGGTTGATGTGACATGGCCTTTTTGGAGTTCTTAGTGTCAAAGATAAGTAAATAATGAAAAGATATTTGAGAAAATGTTGTTATATTGCACAGAGCATTTTGTTTTATACACAGTAAATTTTACTCAAACTGAATACATTTTACTCAAACCGAGTACAATTTTACTCAGTTTGCGAAATTTACTGTGTATGAATGCACAGAGCATTTATGCCAATATTGGTCCAGTTATTCTCAAATGTCAGCCAAATTAGTAAAAGTTCATATGGTGTGACTGTCCCACGAACATTTCACAAAGTTTGATTTTGAATCAAATCTATGCATTTGTTATTTATTTAACTACATAATGACAACTCAGATGTCTACTTGTGAGTGTGATATTCTAAAAGTCCAGGCATAATATTTTGAATGCTCTAAACAAAAATATATTGTCCCAAAATTGGATATCATATGGTGTGACACCATATTCACACATTTCCAACAGGCAATTGTTTGGAAACCTTTGGGGTGGAGGGGTCCTTCCTCTTTTCAGGAAGTAGGACAACATCTCTGAAGGACATGGGAAGGTTAGAAGGTGAGTTTTCTCAATATATAAGGTATATTTTGACACTTCCACTTTTAGACCTTTCACACTGTTATTTGGTGTGACGCATTTTACGCAAAAATGCCAAAAATAAGATACTTTCTTAACACTTTATAATAACACTCAGTTATAAGACCTTTATAAGGTATTTGTAGATAATGAACTAATCATGAACAAACCATTTATATACATTCATAGATTATTATTAAATCATTTATAACTATATTTGTATAACATTTACAAATGAGTTCTACATTATTTATAACTCATTATCAACATTGTTTGTACTTGATTTGTTCATCATTAAATAATGTTGTTTAATGTGTAGTAACACATTTGTAGATGCTTTGATAAATGGATATGAAAACACTACTATACTGTACCTCCATTTATTTGGTCATGTTCAACTAATGATTTGTAAAACAATCTTAAAATAAATATATAAAAATAATAATAAATAATCTATAAATAATTTACAGATGTTATTGTGTGCCCTAATCTAAAGTGAAGACTATTCATCATTAACAAATGTCTAATAGTTTGTTTATTTGTGGACTTTTATGAATACACATGAAGCAATTACCAGACTTGTCTTTTCATGTTTAACAAATTATTTGTTAAGACATTCATAAAACATCTATAAATCATTTGCAGATGCTATTGCATGCCCTAATCTAAAGTGAAGACTATTCATCATTAACAAATGTCTAATACAGTTAATTATTTGTTGACTTTTTCATCACCTGTTACAAATGTTGGACTATTAAGTTGGACTATATAGTACTATTAAGTTGTAGGTCGGAAATGATGGAATAGATTTAGCCTGCTCATACCTTAAAAGCGTGGGGCAGCACAAATTCATTGGTTCTGCTAATGTATAACGTGTATGTAGCTTCCATTCAAACTGATGGGAACAAACGTGAAGTCTCACTCGTGTGAGACTCCCTCTACATACTCTGGCAATACCTGGCCAGGGTACTCCTGGGTCCTAGTGTCCCCCAGGTTATGTGTGCACAATCATGTATTTTATATGTTAATAAAATTGCATTTATCTATAGTCCTAATTCTGTCACTGTTTCATGTCACAAAGAAGGGTGGATCCGAAAGCTGTCAACAACATTTGTAACGTGATGAAAAAGTAAAAAAAGGTTATTAACTGTATTAGACATTTGTTAATGATGAATAGTCTTCACTTTAGATTAGGGCACTCAATATCATCTGCACATGATTTATAGATCTTTTAAGAATGTTTTACAAATCATTTGTTGAACATGAACAAATAAATGGATGTATAGTAATTTTTTCATATCCATTTTCCCAAGTTTCAAGTTTCTTTAATAGTTGTCATACAGAAGTACAGAATACCAGCATCTACAAATGTGTTACTAGTAAATAACATTATTTAATGATGAACAAATCAAGTACAAACAATGTTGATAATGAGTTATAAATAATGTATAACTAATCTGTAAATGTTATACAAATATAGTTATAAATGATCTAATAATCATTTACGAATGTATATAAATCGTTTGTTCATGATTAGTTCATTATCTACAAATACCTTATTCTTTTTAGTCAATACTGAATTTAAATTATATTGGCATGTGCCAATAAGTATGTTGTTAGCATGCTAGGATATAGCCCCAATGCACAATGGTGTGCTAAGTTCATGAAACATCATATGGTGTGACACTTGATCATATGGTGTGACGGGGTTTTCTCATCACACCATGATTCATGTGTCACACTATATGATATGAACTGTATTTAACTAGATATATAATGCTATTTCATACATATTTTACAACTAATACTTAAAGGAAAACTCCAACATTTTGGGAAATTAGCTTATTTAACATCTTCCCTGGAGTTAGACAAGAAGATACATACCTTTTTTGTCTCTCTGCATGCATTAGGCTTAGGGAACGCCCGCACCGTTAGCGAGGCTTGGCTTCATCACTGGAAGTGGGGCAGTCCTTTACCCTGAAGTTCCCTACAGTCCCCTACAGTCACGAAATACACTCCAAATACAACTCCAAAACGTTCCTGTAAACATGTTGTGACCTGTGTATTTACCACGTGGAGAAATAAAAAATAATTGAATTCGACATTTACGTTTTCTAAGCAAATATACTCAGAACTATTTTGTCCTTTTCACACTTTTTTGTCACTGTATTATAAACACTTTCCCAAGGTATACCTACTTGTATCCCTACTTCATTATTATCCCTTTTCTCAAACTAAATCCATGTTTATCAAACAAATGTTATTTTTTCAGTTTGAGACAGATTTCAGTAGAGGGATGGCCAGTGCAGAAAGAACAAGGAAATACAGGGAGTGACTACACACACACTTGAATGAAAAATATTTGACATGGGGTCTGAGAAAACGAGTCATTGGTGTGAATGTTGTCCCGACTATTATAATATGTAAATAACATTTTAATTCAAAATTGATCTGATCATTTTTGTCCATGTTTCTGAAATATCTATCTTGAATTAGTCTCATTACAGATGCCAAGAGAAGAAACTGACAGGGCAATTACAAACATTCAGAGTAAATTCTCTACCACCACCAAGAACAGAAAGACTTGGGGAATTATGGAGAAATGTGCAGTTAAAGTACAGGACAAAGAAGAGAGATCAAAAGATTTTGAACTTCTACAGAAGCCTCATTTAACCTGAGATGGAAGTCCAGCCCGAACCAGTGCTATACAATGTCTTTTCAAAGTGATTATACTCTTAATTTGAACCCATGATATCAATCATATGTCTTTGAACTATTTTTGGTTGTTTGTTAAATGGATTCAATACACACTCTTGCATTACGGATTGTTGTGTGGTGTGATTCATCATATGGTGTGACAGCATATCATTTGGTGTGACTTTCACAATTATGACGTTATAAAGGCTTTTTGGTAAGAAATGTTAAAATAATCAATGGAACAGAGGAATAACACCAAATTTTTCTAGCAGTTTGGTGTTTTTATAAGAAGGTTTGCCAAAATGAATTAGAAGTACATAGTCAAATCTCGTGCAATCGTCTTACCATGAGTTTTGATTACGAAAAATTATGCAAAATGTAACTAATTTGCATAAGGAAGAGCTAGAAATGTGTATAGTAGTGATGAGGAATGCTGATAAATAGACATAATACATAATTAAAATACACCACTTTTACATTTTGTACATAATAACCTTCATGTCACACCATATGACAATTTTACTCACTAACACATTATACTAATGAAGAACAGTGTATTACAAGAAAAAATCTGCAATACCACAAATATTTTTGGAAAGATAAGAGTGTATCGTATTGACACAATACACATCTAACCCTTTTCTCATCCATATACGTTACCCCTGCTTTGTGTCATGAATCCTTTTGTCATAAGGGGTTCTGGTTAAAGTACGCACTGTCCTAACAGTGGTAGCACTTAAAACTAATGATGTCGTAAATTTTTCGGGCTAATCTGGCAGGAATAAAGGGGGTCCTTTGGGTGGCAGGGGTTGGGGGGGGGGCTGTGATTCCAGGGGAGGATGTGATGAGATTCAGTGGCCTCGCCCAGGCAATGAACTTGATTAAACTAATCTCATCTCTATCAAAGCATCTCTCTGATCCCCCCCCCCCCCCCCCCCCCCACATCCCATTATTCATGGGATGGGATAATTAGGCTGAGGCTCCGTGGCCAGACAGACAGGGAACACAGTGACATGCCAGGCCCTCAGACCCTGGGCTACTGCTCCTCTACTACGTGGCCCGTTCCTCTTAAACACAGATTAATTATGGTCAATGGGATGGCGCGCATCTGTCAGTCTTGGTGAGAGAAAATGGAAATTATCATCGCCCTCGAGATGATAAAGGATGGATACTAAATCAACTGTTAGCTTGACGCTCGGTGGGGAGGGACACAATCAACATTTTAGTGCTTACAGCCAGGCTGTATGCAGGGGAGATAATGGGAGATAGGGCACAACTGGGGTGCCATCAATTTTTATTTCCAATGTATTGAGACATTTGAGTGCATTGGCCACGGTTTTTGCTGTCTCATTGTTCTGAGAATGAGCAGGAAGAGTGAGTATATCATGCTTGGGAAAGATATGTTGTAGGTGTTGTATATTAATACAATACACTTCAGAAGGACTGAAATATTCTTTGCCTGTATCTGGCTGCAGTATTCGCAAGCATCATAAGCTCACCACAATTGATTTAAGTAGTAGTGTCAATTCCACACTCTGTGTGTGTGTGTGTGTGTGTGTGTGTGTGTGTGTGTGTGTGTGTGTGTGTGTGTGTGTGTGTGTGTGTGTGTGTGTGTGTGTGTGTGTGTGTGTGTGTGTGTGTGTGTGTGTGTGTGTGTGTGTGTGTGTGTGTGTGTGTGTGTGTGCGTGCTTCCGTGCTTCCGTGCGTGCGTGCGTGCAGGTGTGTGTGTGTAGGTGCGTGCGTGCGAGAGATATATGACATGTTTAGAGTTTGGGGGGAATAAATTACATCCTCATATTGAAAATTCCATCATCTGAAAATCTTGCAAAAAGCATTTTATAAAAGTTTGTTGGATTAGTTATTATTTCATTTTTCAACAACATGGGAAAAAAACATAAAAAAATGAATCGACTAACAAAAGTCTATAGGTCAACTAAGAAAGAACCGACGATTAATTGACTGAGAAAAGGATCAAATGACCTCAAGACATGTCTTTCCCTGTTGCAACAATTCCATATTCATTATAGCAATGATTTTAAGCCTAGTTTTAGTGTTGACTAAACTTCATTGGGGTCATTTGTTTGACCCCAAGCATGAAAAGATTATAGGCATGTTTATACTCCTAAATTATGTTTGGTAGAATTAAATAAAAGTAATCTGTTAAATATTTTCCTTTTCAAGTAGAATGCTTTTTAATTAATAACATAAATGATTGAGTAATGTGATATTTATGCAATCAAGTCAGATGTGTTCATGGTGCTCAGACCTATATATGCACAGCCATCTTTGCTGTGTGTGTGTTCATGAGTGTGTGTGACCGTGTGCGTGCATGCGTGTGTTTGCTTGCTTGCTCATAAAGAAATATTTTCAGGCAGTTACATTCGCTTCTTCTGAGTGCTTTATATAATTATTTATGCAAATTGCAAGAAAACAAGTTTGGCCTTTTCCTTGAGTTCAAAATAAATATAGCCTCAAGCAGTTTAATTGTGCTTACTGAGTTTTTAACAGGTTTCATCTTTTCCTCCGGATGGCTGGTGTTAATGATACTCCTCTCCAGTCCAACACAGGGATGATTTATCTCCACGCGGCAGACAGAGAGGAGGACATGTCTCGGGGCTCCCGTGTAATTACCTCCTGGGGTAGCAGCAGCCAGCCTGGCCCGCTCTGACACGGCCGGCACCGCGTGGCCCACAGTGCACATGTCTCCAGGTTATGTTCTTACCCCTCTGTGTGCTCCAGCTTCACTCCTCTCCAAAGCCCCACGGATGTTTTTCTCCAGTGCAGTCTTTTCAACCATCCCGGGGGACTCGCACACACAGTCATTAACAACTGACCACAGACCATGAAAACTGACAATACCATTTGGGCACAGAGCACAGTTTCTTTCACAACAGCCCACAGGCTGTGTGTTTCCACCAGTATACTTCCCTAACTAATCTGATGGCAAAGACATGCGTATGATATTTACAAGACTCCAAAAGTATATACAGTATGTTATAGTTTTAAGTTTATTATATTCAGCACTCATTCAATATAAATATTCCTGAGAAAGTAAATAAACTTGATGCAAGCATGCATCAGGGTTTGGGGTATGACCTGTTTGAGTGCTAAATATTACCACCACATTCTCTTTGTGCAGTATTTCTAATTGGATGTGAGCCAATGCTGTAAAGATGTTCTCAGCTACTAACTACTAAATGTTTAGCACCACATGTGGTCTATAGGTACTGACCTCGTTACACACTCACCCCTCTAAACTCACGCCACACTCCCCAACGCTTCTGCTGGAGAGATTTGCTCAACCATACAGGCACCATTTGTAACGGTGATCACTGGGTACTAGCAGACACTTTGCGCTCGCCACCTGTCCTCCTACAGCCTCGAACCACGAACCCTCTGCTCACCAGCAGCATGTGACCATGTGTGTTAAATACCACGGTCCTATCCGTTCCGCCACCTGGAAAGGATCCAGCTCAGGTGGCAAAGTGGCTGTATTTAATTTAGGAGTGAGTTTACACCAAGCGGCTACCATCGCAAGGTTTCGTCCTTGTTACACGTGTTTGTAATAATCTGCTTCCTTGGAAGCTTGTGGATGATTTTACTCTTATTTACAGTTGATACTAACATACCAGTCACAGAATGAAATGATGAGTCCTAATAGAATTCAATACTCCATACTGCTTCTAATGCATACTGTTTTGTTTTTCATAGTAATTACAAAGAGTAGGCATGGTTGGACATTACATACCATTGATGCCACATACCATTGATGTCATGGTTTGACTATACATAAAACAAAGCGGGGCTCGCAACCAGGGGCGTATCTAGGCCAAGCACTCTACTGGGCAGTGGCGGACTGGGACACAAATTCAGCCCGGGACATTCAGACGCACCAGCCCACACACCGGCCCACGCAATGGCCCCGAAACCGGCCCACACAACGGCCGTTATGAAACACTCGTCCAGTATTAAACAACCCATGGCTGTGGCTAAGGAGTCAACATCAGGGAGACCAAATCTACACCCCGCCCCTAGATGTGCACTCATGCACAGTGCACACACACACACACACACACACACACACACACACACACACACACACACACCGTTACTTCCTGTCATTGGCATATGTTTTATTTTTTTTACTAACATCTTAGTGCCTCATTATCCTAGGGATTAAGGATACATGAAGTATTAACTACACCATAATAATATTGAGGTTTTGATCCATAGAAAGGTCTGTGCTACACAATTTCAGTTAGATTGGATTTATTGTCCTTTAATTTGGCACTCATGACATTAGTTGCTTGCAGCTTAATCAACATCGAAAGACCCCCCACTTCCTCAAAGACACCCATTACACCCTGGGCTCTCTCTCTCCCCTCAGGGTAAGCTGTGCTGGACTGGGCGCTCTCTCTCCCCTCAGGGTCAGCTGTGCTGGACTGGGCGCTCTCTCTTTCCTCAGAGTCAACTGCATAAGAAGAACATCAGCAATCAATAATAATGGCTTGAATTCATACAGCGTTTTTCAGCCTTTTGAAAACACCCAAAGTAGTAGTAGTAGTAGTAGTAGTAGTTTATTCAGTCATCATCTCACACAATACAATATACACCATCATTTAACAATATTTGATTTTACAGTGACTGAAAAGGTACAGACTGAAGCATAATTCTTATATATGCCTGTCCTATATTCTTAACAAAAATTACAAAAATTAAGACTCAAAAACAGTATTCAAAAATTCAATCAATTAGATTACCAATATTATATCAACATGAAAATTTGGAAGGGAACATAATAGTATTTTATTTTAGTATTTACTATTATAATATTAGTAGCCAATTAATTTGCAGCCCGTCCTAGGTTCTGATTGGCTCTCTAGGTTAGCACTTTAGCTTCTGATGCTGTGGTGGGCACTAGTCCTAACATTGCTAACTAAACTTTTAGTCAGAGAAAAAACTTCACGAGTCACGACTATTTACGTCCACGTGCTGTAAGGAATCAGGAATACGGAAAGCACATTGTCTTGTAATAGAATGACTGAAATCACTGCAAGAGCTAGTATAGGCTAGCTAGCCCTCATGAACCGGCAGACACCAACAGTAGAATATGCACTATGCTACTGCACGCACCTGTCATGTTACTGTTGGTTCCTTCCACTTGAACTTCATCATCATTAGCAGCAGCAGCTACTCTAGCATGTCTTTCACTTAACACCAAGAAAAACGGTGTGTATGATGTTCACAGTCACCAGTAGAGGTCACTCACTCTAATGTGTTTCTGGGAGAGGCGGAGCTGGACATTGTACATTAATTCAAGTATCTTGGGGTCACATTGGACTCTACATTGACCTTCAAAAAGTCATGTGAAGACAGTGACAAACACAGTCAAGTTTAACATCGAAAACTTCAGGCAGATCAGGCCCTGCCTGCCAGTTAATGCTGCAAGGATGTTTCTGCATTCAATGATTTTATCACACATTGAGTACTGTTTTATCAACTGGTCTCTTTCATATGTCACTACTCTTACACCAATAGAACTACTCTACAAAAAAGCCATAAAAGTATTTGATAGGAAACCAATTTAATTTCATCACTGTAATGTTTTAGAAAAACAGACTATGCTTGCACCTCATGGTACCAAACCTCAAAGGCGCTAAAAACAAGATTACAAACATCACAAAACAAACTGGTCAGACTACTACTTGACCTTACTCCTAGAACCCACCTCACCCCTGCCCACTTTGACTACCTAGGATGAGTAGAAGACAGAGTACAGCAACTTGCAATGGGCCTGGTCTACAAGATACACTAAGATACCCATGTACATGTCAAAATACTTCCCAAAGGCCAGTGAATACCACGACCACAACACCAGAGGGAGCTCCACAAATCATGTTAAACCCAGATTCGGCTCAAACAAGGGACTTAACACGTTTAGCAATTATGCCACATCAATGTGGAATGCCCTACCCACAGCTGTAAAGGAATGTGAATCACTACCCACTTTCAAAACCACTCTCAAAGAACACCTACGGGAGACTGTAATTCGAAACTGGCCCCTGTAAATGTCCTACCCCAACCCCCTCCAATGTACAGTAAATGACCTAACCCAAGAATACACGAGACCCTCTTCTTAGAACCAAGTATGGTTTCGTCGATATTCCAATGTACAGTTTTGCTTGTACAGTTGTACAGTTTCCCGAACCCCGCCTACCTAACCCCCCCCCCCCCACCAAACCACCTCCAATGTACAGTGTCCCCCCCTACCCAACCTCCTCCAATGTACAGTTTATACGTCAAATGTACTCTCTTTTTAGACTCTTTTTGTATCACAAACAGTACTGTATTTGTAAATCTGGTATGTCATGAATGTATAGATGTAGCAGTACTGTCTATCTGCATGTCATGTATATGTCACTATGAATTGAAAAGGGGGGACCCTGATGTAAACAAGATGAAAGTCTTTCTCTGGTCTGCATCCCCTTAACAATTGTGTGTATTGAGCTGTACTGTACCTATTCTGCAATCTGTTAATAACGTTTGCAATCAATCAATCAATAGCAAGCCAAGTTACTTACCGATTTGTGCAGCTTCAAATGTCGAACGAAGTAGTTGGAAGTTGTTGCTTGTTGTTGCTTGAAGTTGTTTTTGAGCCGCACGTTTTGCATACTGCAATTCGTTTTTTGTTGACCACCACCAGGTAGTTTTTATAAGCAAACGAAGCAATCTTTGGTATAATTTTCCACTGAATCCGTCGTTATTAACGTTTGTAACGTAAGATAGGTTCTTTGAGCCAAGACACAATTTACATTTAACTAAAACGTTATTTTCTTTGTGCTCAACAAAAGAGAAATAATGAGGATATCCAATATCATGTGTAACGCTGGGCGCTGGGCGCCGCCATGACAGTTTAACAAGTAAACAAAGAAAGAATAAAACACGCCCACTATCTCCGCAGATGAGACAGGACGAACGCGGAAGTGCAACTCCGTTAGGGAAAATATACACGCGAGCCGAAAATCTTTTTTTTTTTTTTTTTTGGGACCTTGATTGATCGATCACTGGGGCACAGCTGATCAACAGTGGGGCACGTGCTCCAAGGTGTTTTATTGACAATTAATAGCAGTAGATACAACGTTTTGACCGACCCTTCCGGTCTTTTTCAAGTATGACCGGAAGGGTCGGTCGAAATGTTGTATACACAGTAAATTTCGCAGGGTAAATTTGACTCAAACTGAGTACATTTTACTCAAACTGAGCAGAGTAAATTTTACTCAAACTGAGCAGAGTAAATTTTACTCAAACTGAGTAAAATTTTACTCAGTTTGAGTAAAATGTACTCAGTTTGAGTAAAATTTACTCTGCGAAATTTACTGTGTACTGCTATTATTTGTCAATTAAAACACCTTGGAGCATCAAAAGTGAGTTGCGAGCCCCGCTTTGTTTTATGTACTACTGTTTTTACAGTTTGGCTCAGCACCAAGGAACGGAGGATGTGCGTTATTTATTTTTTCTGAATGTTTGACTATACATAAAACATTCATGACAGGTTCATATCATCATTTATGATGCATACTTGAATTAACAACCAACACAACAGCTTCATTTCACATTTGTGTCATATCTGATGATCAAAAAAAGTACATGACTGCTTTATAAAAGAGAACCCTTTCAGGTTATCTGCCTTATATGCTAACGAACCAATGAAATGTCACCTTTACTTAAAGGGGTACTTCACCAAAAAACAATGCTGATTTATTTTGCACATTAATTTCACACATGTCAAAAAACGTATTGAGAGTAAATTAGTTTGAATATGGCCACCAGTGATGTCATCTGGGACATTTAATAGAGACATTTTGAGTTTTTGGATGTGTGTGAGATTTTGTCTTTAACAAAGGCTTAAAGGGGCACTTCCCCCGAAAAGCAATGCAGATTTATTTTGCACATAATCTCACATCCAAGAACTCACAGTTTTGCACACATTCATTTAGTTTGACAAATTATTGAGAGTAAATGGGTTTGATTAAAGAAAGACAAGGCACAAAAAACAATAAATGTAAATCTAATCTAAAACAGTGTGTGTGTGAGTGGGGGGGGGTCCTTGAGGGGGCTGCAGGGACAGATGATTGGTCAAATTGCTTAATTGTATAATGTAAATGTATTACTTAATTGTATGATGTAAATGTTTTGCTTAATTGTATAATGTATTTTGTATTGTGTATTTCTTGTACGTCTACCTGCCCAGGGACTGCAGATGGAAATCAGCTGATAGCTAAATCTGGTGCAATGCATTAATTGAGATGAATGTATTTTGTACATAGTCCCTGATAAAAATAAACAAAAAAGTGGTCGGGGGAACTTTTATTTTGAAATCTGCCATGCATGTTACATTACATAACAGACTATTATGTAATGAAGCATGTTGATTGGTCCTGAAACAAGCACTGAGACTGTTGCACTAAAGGTGCATAAATACCTGAAAAATATGCTCTTCACACTCTCTAAAATTCTAAATGCTATGAATCTCACAGCTGTTCAATTGAATGAGGGTTCAAGCCATGGAATTATAATGTTAAAACCCTCATAAATCTAGTCTTGAGTCTTGAATGTGTGAAGTTTCTATAGCACACCTGCTACAGAGGTCCACCTTGAGAAGCAAACCAGCTGATAATGTCTCCAGACTGTACACAGCAACATTTAGCTGTGGGCTTGCTGTAATATCCATCAGAGCTTCTGATGATCATAACATAATGAATCATCTCCTTCACGCCTCTACTTTCCTTTTGGCTGAGTGCACTTTGGAGATTTTTTTACTCGGATGGCGTCTTAAGTAAATCAATATGTCTTTCAAGCATTAGCTATTAATGGCAATGTCCTTGCATTCCCATTTTTCCTCAGCAAACTCCACTAATCCTGATTTACACAGTTTAAAACCTTGGCCACATCCCCTGTACCTTCACAGGAGATAGCGTAATTAAATGGGTACTTTTTACAAGTTGTATTCAATAAATCTGAATAAATTAACAAGGCATTACTAGACTGCTACATTAAATTTGCATAGCGTGTTTAATGAATATGCAACTGCAAGTGAAAAGGTCTGCTACTGTGAACTCTTCAAATTAGCATAACTACTTCCAGCGTGTTTCTTAAATAATGCTCTCATTTGCACATCACTGAGTTGGCTAATTCTAACTTCAGTCAGGGTAGCCCCGTAATTAAGACTCTTGCCTTAATTTTTAATGAAGTTTACGTTACATCAACCCTGACAGTAATGAGAGGGACATGGAAACAAAAAAAGGCCGCTAATAATAAATTCACAAACCAGTTTGAGGGATAGTAATTCCTGAGGATAAATGACATGACTAATTATTAATTTGATATTCATACTGTTGCTTGTCCTGGTGCCAGTTCTGCTGAAATGCAAAATGTCTCCCTCGCTGCCCCGGTGACTAGAAGACCTCTCATGGATTTTAGTGCACAATTAATCATGTTGACGCTCAAGATTAAATGCTTTTTATTGGTATGATTTTATTAGGCCGTATACCTGAGTTGGTTTAACGCCTGTTGGAGTTTGTTGATGGGTTAGAAGGACATAGTAGCGATGGTTGAGATGAGAGACGAGGAGACAAGTCTAAACACACGTAGGAATCTGTTTATTTAGAATTGCAATTTACATTTTCACCAGTTTCATTACAATGAGAATATTTGTGTATAGATAATAAAAAAAATTGGTTAAATTCTCTGTCTACCTAGGGGCGGTCGGGTGGCGTAGCGCAGATTGCACTCGTCACCAATGCAAGAGGCTGCAGTCTCGACTCCCGGAGTCAGCGTTGCCCTGCGGCTTGGGCCGGTCGTCATACTAACTCGTTTGGCTGAGTTAGCGGGAGGGAAGTCGTGGGTGGTAATCTGGCGTTGTGGACAGCGACGCCTACAGGTCAGGTCTGGGCGCCTGCTCAGCGAAAGGCAGAAAGTGGTGAAGGCAGCGTGACCTCCCACGCGTTACGCTTCACCAATGAGAGTCCTCGCTGCCAGGTGAAAAGAGAGCCGCTGGCTGTCTCTGCATGTGTCGGAGGAAGCATGTGGTAGACTTCAGGGTTCCCTTGTACCGACCAGTAGGGGGAACATACGCACAACAACCAGGTAGGGGAGGGGGGGGGGAATTGGCATAACGACTAAATTGGGATGGAAGGAAAAACATAGAAAATCAGGTGGAGAAAAAGAGGATTAAAAAAATAAAAAAATGTCTCTGTCTACCGTGACCTTTTCTCTAGCATCATCGTCAACTTAAAAAAAATGTATGAGCGAATCTCCTGTCCTGATTTGTTATACATTCGCAACATTTGCTATGAACATTCATGAGCCCTAGAGGAAGAAACCTACTGATGTTGGTGACCCTGTGACTTTTCTTCTAGCGCCACCATGAGGCCAAACTTTCAATTTTCAAATTAGTATATCTCCTGACCCATCAAAAAATGTATACTGATGCGGCTCCTTGTGGACAACACATTTGCCATGAGGACCTATGAGGTCCACCATTGAATTCTCTGGCATTTATTTTTGCAAATCCCTTTTTGTTCACCTGATTCTCATGAAAGTGCTGTGTGGTGTCTAGTGACAAATATATTTACAGGTATTATATACAGTTGATAGGCCAAACCACCACCAGATCCAATCACTTTTAAGTTTTCGGATAAACGCATGGTAAACACAAAAGGATGTGTTTCTAGCAAATGCTTTGTCCAATTTACACCAAAACGTAAGTTTGTTGTTCGACAGTGTAATGTGATATCCTACTGGTTGTGTCAATATGTATTATCCATGTAGTTGATAAACCATGTTGATGACTGTAAACCAGGATTAACAATAAATACAACAACAACAACAACAACAACAACAACAACAACAACAACAACAACAACAACAAAACAGGGTATATATATACAATGGAATTAAATTAATGACAGAATAATAAATCAAAATGGACTAAAACATCAAGTAACTTCAAAGTGTTTTATGGCTGTCTAACGGGGAAGAGGTAGTATCACCATTGTTGATACATACATGTACAGCCAGGGTCTGCTAAAACAATATTGTTTCTCTCATCTACCCAATGAGTGTGAAAGTAACAGCAAAGTGGGAACTTCACCAAAAAATTATGATGGTTTATTTTACACATAATCTCACACACATCCAAAAAACTCTAAACAGTTTTGCACACATTAATTTAATTTGACAAGTTATTGAGAGTAAATTAGTTTGATTATGGTTGATGTTGAATCCTTGTGTTGTGTTCATAACAGCTCAATGGAATGATAAGGTATAGCAGTCCATGTAAGACAAGGTATTAACAAGGTGTAATTAACACAGCAACAATGATTCAATGTCCCCAATGACATCACTGGTGGCCATATTCAAACCCATTTACTCTCAATAATTTGTCAAACTAAATGAATGTGTGCAAGATTTTTCACATTTTTGGATGTGTGCAAGATCATGTGCAAAATAAATCTGCATTGTTTTTTGGTGAAGTGCCCCTTTAATATTGTAGTTATCTTAGCGGTAAGACATGATTCCACTGAGATATAGTATACTGATTTACTCATGACATCTGAAATCATGAATTCCAGTCTGAAATTCCAATTGAAAGTCAATTATTTGGGATCTTAATAGTTTGGAATTGGAAGATTTCTGCTATTTGAGAAGCCCTTCGTTCTATGCCTACAGTAACTGTGATAGGCATCCAGTGGTACTTGACATTTCATAGGAATATAAGCTTTGTTTTTTTCCATCATTACGTAGCTAACCTTAAACCTTGGGTGTATTACATTTGCTCGACATTCAGAAAGGCAATTTTTCCATCATTCTTCTAGGCGTGTATACTGTCTGTGTATATATTCTATATATACAATGTTTTATCATTTCTAAAGTCGACGCTCCTGATCCGGTGAGAGTCAACAGCATTAATTTGAAGTGAAGACTCTTGAAGGCTCCGGTAATCAACGCCACTGTTCATCAGTCCCATTTTCACCGATATCCATCAAAAACAAATCCTCTTATTTCGGCCACAATAATACTTGAAGAGCCCTTAATCAACGGGATTTCAAACAACAAATACATAATTTCCTCTAGATATTAGCCATGCATCCCAGGGTCCTTGGCTGTTAGCGAAGGATGTCATCCTCACACTGAGCACAGAGAGCCACGGCACCCTCGTGGAATAATGATGTGGAGTTGATGCTCTGCCCTCTGTTATGAGCATGCCTTGATCGACAGTCGACACCCGAGATATGCAAGTCTTGTCTTAAGTGATATGGCGAAATCCTTCTCCGAGGCTGCTCCCGTTGCCCTTTGATTAGCCATGGATTAACGGGAACCTTTATGTTTTCCCTCGTTGCGCCACTGTTTTCAGCACAGGTTAGCTCCCCTATTATTAAACAAATGAATTAGTGCCTGGAAATGTGTCATGCATATTACCTTTCAGTGGGAGACATGCTGAGCTGGTCAACCATTAAGGAGCGCTGCAGTGTCTATACCTCGCGAGGTTCACTGTTTGTATTGCCCCTTTTAAAAGGCTTGGTGATTTATGGCGTGGGGCCTGTTTATGCTCAACAATGCAAATGTTGTTAATCTTACGGCAATATAAATCACGCCCCAATTAAAGTATTTGAGTATACAGTTGGCTGTGTGGCAGGTGCTTGAATGATCACACTGTTACTCAACCACGCAGGAGACCAGGAAGAGGATTGGAAGGTTGCTGCCATGTCTTGTGAGTCCAATGGAAGGCAAGACCAGCACCAAATGTTGTGGTGTTCTGGCTGACCTCTCATAAAGCACTCACACTACCTCCAGGACCCTAAGGTCACTGGTTCTCAACGTGTGGTCCTGGACCCCTTGATTGGGTTACAGTGGGTCCTCAGCAAAATGGGGAATAGTTTAATTTCACTAATATTCTATTCAGTAGAAGAACGACTATATGTCATTCACTCTCTCCTCTGTTATATGTCTACCTACAGTTGACAGTGGAATTCTGTACTAAATCATATCTAACAACAACTACCTTCTCAGATACGGTCTCTGGGGGAAAATAATCGTATCAAATGGGGCCACGGTTTGTTTACATGTGAACTTGGGAACAGGCTTCCCCTCTCTATCCAATCCGCCCCCTGCTGCCTTTGTCTCAGCTCAAAGCGTACTTTCATTCTCTAGCGTTTAGGTATCCTTGATACGACCTTTATCACAAATGTCTTACGCTGATTATATCACTTTAACGCCAGTATCTGTTTCAACAATGACAAAAAAGTAGTTTTGTAAATATTCTTAACCAGTTAACATGCCCGCCGGCAGGCCCTCTTTAGGACGATGGCCCACCGGTGCGACACGGCACTTTAGTGGCGTCTAGCGGCTCGGGTCTGCATTTTTTTTAAAACATAATAATATATAGAATTAAAGCCCTACAGAATGCATTGCCGTCAATGAGGAAATGGATTACTGGAGAACTTTTTTTTTTGTACACAGTTTACCAAAATCGCTCTAAATCACCCCTTTCAGACTATGGACCCACAGTGTTTTCCAGCTTATACGATTTTTTTGGGATATAATTTTTTGGGATATTGCAACTACTACAGAAAAACGTGAGTACACAATTACAAGTACAACTCAAGTTCATCCCTATGTTACTCTATTTCAGTGGTGCCCAACCAGTCGACCGTGATCGACCGGTAGACCGTTTCAAGTAGACCGCAAGATTATTTAGGAAAATCATTGTTACGGGGTCTAGTTAGATCGAGGCGATCGACAATCGCTTGCTTTTGTTGTTTTCATGAATACCCCGGATGTAGAGGAATGTGAAGCACTTTGATTACAGACGCTGAACTTGATACTTGTGTCTGTCGTTATTCATGCCGTAGAAACATCCACACAAACATGGTGTCAGAAGTAGTTGAACTTACGTCCATGTATGTACATATTAGCTGACTATGTCACAGTCGGACTCCGGTTCTGAAGACAACATTACGGAGACCGAGACAAGTAACGTTGGGCTATTGTCAGCTAGCATGGCGGCTAATATTCCACCCGCCTCCCCGATGAGCTTCACAGGCGACTGGAGAGTCAGCTGGGACATATTCTGTGCCGAATAGGAGGACTATGCACTCGCTACGGGTATAACCGAGAAGGACATGAACATTCAGGCTGCAACTCTGAGGAGTGTGATGGGAAGTGAATGCAGGCACATTTACCGTCACAACCTGAATCTCACCGAACAGGATCAATATGACTTGATATGCATGACCTTGGTGGGCTCTAGGTCAACTCCTGAAAAGGGGGTACATGTCAGACTTTGCAATCAAAAGTTAGGGGGCTAATAACCCTTGCCATAATTTCAGTGCGCCCCCTAACTTTTGATTGCAAGGTCTGACATTGACCCCCTTTTCAGGAGTTGACCTAGAGCCCACCAAGGTCATGCATATCAAATTTGGTCAATGTCAGACCTTACAATACACTGTAAGGCACTGTAAGGCTACGGATCTATATGAATTGAAAATGGGGGACCCTGATGGAAACAAGACAAACGTCTTTCTCAGGTCTGCATCCCCTTAACAATTGTATGTATTGAGCCGTACTGTATTGTACCCATTCTGCAATCTGTTAAATAAAGTTTTCATTCATTCATTCATCTGCCTCACTTCCAGTGATGAAGCTAAGCTATGCTAATGGGGCGTCTATTCCCAAAGCTAAATGCACGCACAGAGACAAAAAAAGTATGTATCTTCTTGTCTAACTCCAGGGAAGATGTTAAATAAGCTAATTTCCCAAAATGTTGGAGTTCCCCTTTAAGTCAATTCTGGTTGTTTTTAAACATGCTCCATGAATACATTTGACCACCCTACCTGTTACTCACAGATTATTTGTCTCCTACACAGAGAAGGCATTTTGGGAGATGTAGTACCACAAAGCCAACATCTCCAATTAGGTACACAAAGTTTTTACTCACTTTTCCTTAGACAATATGGGGGTCCAGTCAGTCGTGCTTTATGTATGCCATCTCTTCCTTATTTCCCTTCCCTTTGGTTACCCCTAACAACAACCGTGGTGTTTTTTGGTTTATGAAAGTTGTAAACACTGTTATTGTTATTCTGCATTGTGTTGTTCTGATCTCTGGATGTGTTCTCCCGTCCTCTGAGACCGGTCCTTTTCCCAGATGCATTAGATGAAAGACGGTACAAAACACCCCTCGTTCGGTCCCAGTTGGTTAAGTGCCTGATCATTACCGGGGTCTGGATGAGCATGAGCCACACAAAGGACGTGCCTTCCAACCCCATAAGCTCATAATAAAAAGAGGATTGGCTTCAGTTAGACGTTTTAATTCCCAAAGGAAATGTGTATTGGTGCCATCGCCAAGGACATTTCTATGAAGAAGAAAAAAAAACAATGTCAAATGCTTTTGAATTGAGCCAAGAGACGAATGCTCTTTGTGATTCCCCCGATTTCCAATCTCTTTCTCATGAATTCACGGCAAACCATCAGGGGCTTAATGGTTCATAATGGAACAACATGTTTACACCTCTGAGATCTTGTTAAGTAATAATTTTGCCCTTTTTGTCAGACCGTGAAGAAGCTGTAAAGAAAAAGAAGAAAAAAAGGGGGGAAATGTAAACACACAGGGAAAGGTCATAGGTTAAAGCCACAGGTTTGACCCCTGGGGAGTTGTAAGGTCACTTAATGTGGACCAGACATATTGATCCACTTTTCTGTCGCTGGATGGTGTGTGTGTGAATGTGTGTGTGTGTGTGTGTGTGTGTGTGTGTGTGTGTGTGTGTGTGTGTGTGTGTGTGTGTGTGTGTGTGTGTGTGTGTGTGTGTGTGTGTGTGTGTGTGTGTGTGTGTGTGTGTGCGTGTGTGGGCACTTGGTTTCCAGCGTATTCACCTGTTGGCCTTGAGACCTTCAATTGTGAAAAGAAAATGTCTTCAACAATGAAACGTTGAACACGTGTCGACACTCGTTTTTTTTTTTTTTTTATCCTCTCTTTTTCCGATTTTTCAGTGTTTTTCTCCCCGTCCCAATTTAGTCGTTGTGCCAATTCCCCTCCTCCCCTGCCTGGTTGTTGTGCGCATGTTCTCCTACTGGTCGGTACAAGGGAACCCTGAAGTAATCTGCACGCTTCCTCCGACACGCGCGGCGACAGCCAGTGACTCTTTTTTCACCTAGCAGCGAGGACTCTCATTGGTGAAGCGTAACGCGTGGGAGGTCACGCTGCCTTCATCAAGTCCTGCCTCCGCTCTGAGCAAGCGCCCAGACCTGACCTGTAGGCGTCGCTGTCCACAACGCCAGATTCCCACCCATGACTTCCCTCCCCCTAACTCAGCCAGACGAGTTAGTATGACGATCAGCCCAAGCCAAGGCAATGCTGACTCCGGGAGTCGAGACCGCAGCCTCTTGCATTGATGACAAGCGCAATCTCCGCTACGCCACCTGACCGCCCCACGTGACGACACTCATGAGGTAAGAAAGTTTCCTCTCCTTCCTCCTTAAACTTCTCATCCTCAATTAGCGTGGGTTTCATTCTCTCCTCTCCTCGTAGTGCAGCCTTATAGGTCTGTGATTATCCATTTCAAAGCCTGCAAATCTCATTTTCATCTTCTGTGAAACATATAGCATTCTGTATCAGATTGAACCATGTTAATTCATACGTCTTTTTTTCTATTTTTTTTTTCCTTTGCATAATAGGCCTTTTATCTTCTTCCGCTTCATGGTGAAATTTCGCCCTTTAAAATAGTCTGTTGTTAATATATTATGATCAGACATACATTGCTCAGTATTACATTATTCTCCCATTTTGAACAGTGTGTAACGGAATATTTCCTTGATTATTGTTCATATCTAAGCAGCTAATACATGGCTAAGTAGGGAGGGATATAACCTGCATTTCTTTCCTCAATATCGACGCGGAGGTGGTCTTTCTCTCTCATATAATTATTATTCTTTTTCTTCTTTCCTTTACAGAAGAAAACCCATGAATATCACATGATATCACTTGCATTTCCAATGTGTCTTCCAATGTGAATCACACATGATTCATACTCGTGTTTACACAATTTCACAGGTGTCGTTTTTTACTGTATCATAGGTGTAATCTGATGTAATGATTCCATGATGTGGCATCATCACACGAATGCATGGGGGTCACATGTGATTCTGCATGAAAAGCAACGTCTCACGTTCACAAAACATGTTCCCATGTGAAATCCAAGTGTGTGTGTTCTTTTCCTCTGTAAATGTTGTACAATTTAGCTCCATGTGAGTGTGTTCTGTGTTATTATTGTCTGTAGATGGTTCTTTGTTCAGTGACAGGTCTCTTACATCTGTCCTGTGGGCTGAGCTGCTTAGTTTTTATATGATGATTTGTGTTGCAGTGTCATCTGTCACACAAGCTAAAGAGAACGAGCTGCTCCCTTGTCTGTAATGAATTATGCGGGGGGGGGGGTCAGGGGCCTGTGTTCTGGTTGCAGTTGGCAGCACATACATGGACCTCAGGTAGCAGACTCATCAGTCCTGGTGCTTCTCACCATATGGAGTCAATGAACTGGGAGAAGCACCCCCTCCCCACACACACACACACACACACACACAGTCACACTCACTCACTCACTCACTCACTCACTCTGTACAAGCACACACACACACACACTCAGTACAGGCACACGCACACACACACACACACACACACACATACACATGTGCACACACATGCACACACACAAAGCTCACAGTAGAGGGGGAGTGACAGAGAGAGAGAGAGGGAGAGAGAGAGAGAGAGAAGAGAGAGATGGAGAGAGAGAGAAGAAGAGAGATAGAGGGGGAGAGAGGGAGAGAGATGGAGAGAGAGAGAGAGAGAGAGAGAGAGAGAGAGAGAGAGAGAGAGAGAGAGAGAGAGAGAGAGAGAGAGGTGGAGAGAGATGGAGAGAGAGACAGAGAGAGAGAGAGAGAGAGAGAGAGAGAGAGAGAGAGAGAGAGAGAGAGAGAGAGAGAGAGAGAGAGAGAGAGAGAGAGAGAGAGAGAGAGAGAGAGAGAGAGAGTGTTGTGATATGTGTTGGAACTGTCCATGTGTCCTGGTGCTGAAATATCTAGTACTAACTTTGTGATGCCAGGGGTAACAAAACAATAGGCAATGGTTAATATTGATAAAAAAAATTAAGCTATTTTCGCAAGAATGAGTACCATGGGACTGGTAGTGAATGGAAGTATGTAATTATATAAGGACAGTTTTTAAGATGAACTGTATACATTTTAGATCCAGAGCAAATTTCAAACCCTCCTTCTAACTGCAAAAGAGGGAGATCTTGAATCCGGTTATCGTGTATAACATTAGTCCTGATATAAACAGAGAGGCACTGCAGGGTGAATCAAAACGCTTTTTTAATGTAATTATAGGTTCAAGGCAGGGGAAAAAACAGTATAGGCTATAGACACGTGTCACCACCTGACGGCCACGGCGGGAAATTACCTCTCTTTCCTATAAGGCCTATACTGGGGCTATATATATATTTACTATAAAATACAACCACAGTTTTGGAGATCCAAAACAACGTTCTGTCTGTGGTCACCATTGAAGTCTATATATATATATATATATATTTTTTTTAAACCACTAATTGTTAGATGCGTTTTTTGTAGGCTATGGCGTTTTGTTTTTAGTGTTTGATCTTGTGAAAACATTCACAGACAAATTGAATTAGATGTCCGTATTTATGTGCGATTGAGATATCTGTTACAACTGATGTGCCGAATAATGAATGTCTAATTTATGTTTATGTAATTAGACCATTAAGCATAATCCCAGCATATGTTCGAATGCCCTGAGGTGGAACCCTCCCTCCCTCTGATGTCACCAAGAAACAACTAATGAGTGTGTAGGCTACAGAAACACTGAGCCGGCTGTCAAAAATAAATAAATACATAAATAGACCTAAGTAAGTAACATGATATACAATATAATTTAATATTTATTTTTCAGATTTAAAAAAAAAAGTTTGATAATTCGCATATGCATACCTGGAACCGCAGGTAAATCTGAATGCGGATAAGAAAGAATAATGTGGTGCATTATTCTTGTGGTCACTAATGTGCCAGGGGGCATGGCGTGGAGATGGCCTTTAAGTAGGGGTGAATATCCCCCTCATAGGCTACATTTAGAAGGTTGTTATGAGAGCCCTCTGTCTGCTAATTAATTGTCATTCTCCTGAATATTCATACCTTACCATCAGCGCGTCCTTAATTGCACCGTAAAACATCTCTGGAGGCTGAAATCACCATGGACATAATTAGAAGCATGTAGACCTATTGGTTGAAAAATCATAGTAAAGTAGAAGAAGAAGAAGAAAGGTGTTACCTGCTCTCCCCTCCACTTCACTCTCTCTCTCTCTCTCTCTCTCTCTCTCTCTCTCTCTCTCTCTCTCTCTCTCTCTCTCTCTCTCTCTCTCACACACACACACGCACGCACGCACGCACGCACACACACACACGCGCGCGCACACACGCACACGTACACAGAGACACACGCACCAAACACAGTCGCTGAAGATGTTAACAACTGTGCCGCCAAAAAACCTCAGTCGGGCCCGTTAAACCAATAGTTGCCATAAACATTTGTGTTTTAAAAAAAAAATGTAAAGAAGAAAAAAGAACCAGAAACCACGTGAACAACCAGAATCCAAAATAGCACAACACACCAAGTTCCCAATTTTCTTTCAGAATAACAGTTTATATAAGGCCATGTGTTTGTGGTATTACGTGTCATTTACACCCCCAGCGATTGCAACTTGTTTATTCATGGTTCTTTGGTAAATCTACATTGCCTGCAGTAAGGGTCTGTACAGTCAGTCCTCAGAATGCACTGTTGTCTGTTAGCATTCCAACTAAAGTTGAGGTCAATAATTAGCAGGAGGACGAATCCGATGCCAGCTCAACTGACAGCCATGCACTGCCGTGTGGCGTTGTTGTAGCCTATAATCGCCTAAAGTTTATCCTAAATCAGCTAACAATGTCACGGTCTCGTTTTAAGACCTAAAGGCTAAAGCGATAACAAAATGACAATTGTTATCCAAATTTATGGGTATTACACATTACATTAATTTAGAGAAATTCAGCTATTTTCAGTTATCTTGAATCTGTTATCTCCCTCTCTCTGATATGTACTATCCTAAACGTTTTATACATTTTTAATAATTGTTTTAAGAGAATACCTTTATGGGTCCGGGTGGCAGCATATCTCGACTTGATTCATCGTGACAATATTGTTTGGCTATCATTCGCTGCTTTAGACAGAATGGAATCGATCCTCTTTTAACAACATTTGTTTCCTATTGTGTTGAGGTGCCGCGGTTGAGGACAGACGTGTGAAAGTGGCTGTTTGATTCCCTTTTTCATCCTCATGACCTCAGCTTTTGTGTCTCGTCACCCTGGGAATGTCACGCCTCACTACTCTACTTTAAGATGTTTCAGAAGTGCCTTTGTTTTCCTCTCTTTTTTTAGACTGCACACAAAATTGTTCTCGGTCCCCGCTATAAAGGATACTTCAGACTAGGGTTCGGTTCACAAGTGCAATGCAATTTGGCTTATCCCAAACCTTTGTTCGGTCCCTACAAATGACCAAACATATAGCACATAGTTCATCTACTGCTGCTTGAACTCGGGGAGTTTGGGAGCAGCTAGAAACTCTATTCAGACTCGCAGTCATGGTGGCATTTCCACTGTGTGTCGACGGGGGACAAAAGGAGACTCGGTGCCATAATAACCCTGAAGCGCAAAAAGCCACGCCGTCAGTGGGCAGATATAGCAGCTCCTCTGCGGTTCAGTTGGTTAACTGTTAACTCGCACATCTTATTTACATAATGTTCAGCGACTGCCTATAAGCCTAGATGCCCGCACAGAATTTATAGGTTGTGTAGGTTGATGGGGTCCTTCGTGCGTCTTTTCCCTCCTCAAATTGGTTTACCTACCTAACCGTCCGTAACCCTAACCTCAGTGAAGACCCCACGCCCTATACCTACAATATTGATAGTATGTATTTTTGTGATAATCGATTGTCTAAGTTTTCTCCAAATAGTTCATGGGGGGGGGGATACATAATCAACTTGAAAAAATAGACACACATTTTTCAAGTTGATTTTTTCAACCAGATTTATAAAATAATTAATTGTATTATTTGGATGTGCCAACGTTAAATCAATAGGCTAATTTAAAACCTAAATGTGATTTAATTGTTCTTTATATTAATCCCAATCTCAAAATTATAAATTAATATAATCGCCTCAACAGATGATGTGTGATATATTTGAGTATTAATGGGAATAGATTATCCCTCGTGTAAATAATATTTACAACTAAACATACAGACATGTGGGATAGTAGGTGACTGACAGGTGTTATGCACGAGGGGGGGAATAGAAAAAAAATTACTGCATGCTCAACGTTGAATTGACTTCGCTTATTTAAGGCTATACTTTTCCAAATGTGTAAGTAACGAGGGAGCCATTAAAAGTGTGTTTGTTGGTAGGCCTGCTTCTCGCCATGTTGTTGAAAGGACCTCGGACTCGGGAGACGTTCTTTGAAAAGCACAGGGAAAGCGCAGTTGTTAAACACTTGGGTTTCTGGGTCAAAATAGCTGCGCAGAATCAACAATGGTGCTCCTTGCACACAGATTCTATTCGTAATCCGTCAGACTGGTGATGGGGTGTATTGTGGATTTATGGGGGGAAATTAGCATAAATTATGAGCAAATCTGCGTGCGCGTGTGTGGTCCTGGTATTGCGAACCCTCCAAGCGGAAAGGTGGCCCTTGGTGAGCTCTGGCCGAAAGCTTGAATGGCCGTAGCTCAAAATAGGCTTCCATTTGGTTTTCACATTCATATAATTGACTTATGGATATTTTATACAGTTTTCACCACGCCACCCCAAAGGGTTTATTTGCATTTCTGAAGTACTTTTCAGTCTACTTTACATATGCACAATAGACTTGATTATCTCATGACGATTCAGTTTGAACAGCATGTGTTTGCATTGTGTTGATGTTTTCATACAGCCTGCTTCCTGAAAATAATCTAAACAGACAGCTCATCAACTTGCTCATGGCAGTTCATTTATTTCTCAACGCCTTTTCGTTTGGAAACTATTTCAGAGAAATGTATAGATATGTTGTTTTCAGTCTACAGCAAAATTGTATAATTAAACCCTAGAAGCATCTTGCTTTTTGTAGCGAATATGAGTCTATTGCCACACAAATCCACATACACTTAAAACTTTAAAAGATATGCAGACACAGGGCCAGGTGAGAATATTTGCTACTTTTACACATTACGCATAATACATTCATATTTGTATATTTGTATATATTATACAAAGAGCATGCAACAGATAAAATAGCACGAATCACCACAAGCCAATTAAACCGGGATATTAATAAGTATATAAGTAGATACAATATGCAATTTCCACGTCTAACATTGGGTTTTATGTCGCTCTGTTGAATGCATGTGAATTGCAGATTAAACTCCATGTGAAAGTCTCCAGAACAAGTATATCTTTTAGCTGCATACCTTCACACACTGAGTGCCATCGCGGTTCAATTCCGGCTGCCGAGCCTTTTCACCCCCTTTCTCGTGTCTTCAAATGGAAATGATTTCTATTGGTCCAATGCGTCCATGTAAATAGGTGTAAATGAAACCAGATTATGCCTCTCTCTCCCACCCCCTTCTCCCAAGGCGATTGTCATGTGATAGCAAAGAGGTGGCACATTAATGGCGCGCCTCTACAGGGGTCTTTTCTGCTCATGTCACCGCATAAAAACTATCAGATGGTTAGAGGAAGGACATGGAGGCATCCACTTAGCTCGTCTTATCCGGGACGGGACCTATACTCAGTTCTGCTAGCGGGACAAGCCGAGTTACTTTGCGAGAACGTCAGAGACTTCCAGCTATACCGTCAATGTGCGCCGCCGCCGACCGACCGTTTGCAAACTTGAGAGGCGCTCGACCTGTTCCGACTATTTTACTATTTTTCCGCAACGCCTGTTTTGTATGAATTTAACCTGCGATCGGCGGTGCAAGAAGAGTGGCGAGCTTTTATCAAGGAGTTAAGGGAGACCTTTTTTCTTTATTTTGTGAAAAACATTCAGGATGCCTCGTCCGGGGAGAAACACTTACAGCGACCAGAAACCACCTTACTCCTATATCTCCCTCACCGCCATGGCCATCCAGAGCTGCCCGGAGAAGATGCTTCCTCTCAGTGAAATCTACAAGTTCATCATGGATAGATTCCCCTATTACAGAGAAAACACCCAACGGTGGCAAAACTCTTTGCGACACAATCTGTCCTTCAACGACTGTTTCATTAAGATACCGAGGCGCCCAGACCAGCCAGGTAAGGGCAGTTTCTGGGCTCTCCATCCCAGCTGCGGGGACATGTTCGAGAACGGAAGTTTCCTGAGACGCCGCAAACGTTTTAAAGTGATGATGATGATGGCAGCCGACCATCTGGCTCAAAATAAGTCATCAGACGCTGCCCACTACCTCCAGCAGCAGGCCAAGCTGAGACTCAGCGCCCTGGCGGCCCAGACACACCTGCCACAAATGTCAGGTTACAATCTCGGAGTGTCTCCGTCGTCAACTTTCAAGCACCCGTTTGCCATCGAGAACATCATTGCCAGAGAGTACAAGGTTCCGGGAAGTCTCGCGTTTTCCACCATGCAGTCCATGTCCACCGGGTACCCGCTGCACAACCAGCTGACTACAGCATGGCCCCATATGTACAACAGCAGCATGATGGACACGGTGGCCCCCATTTCCTGCAGCGATTACAGTGCCTATGGCGTGCCCATCAAGTCCCTCTGTCACGGAGGACAATCGTTACCAGCAATTCCCGTGCCAATAAAGCCCACTCCGACCTCCATGAGCGGGTTCTCGCTACCTCCACACATGCCTGCCTTTCTATCGAACTCTCCACAGTCTCTGAGCCCCACGTCCCCACAGACAGCGACGAGCCAAAGCAGTCCGGCTGCTCCCAGTGACACGCTGACTAACCCCACACTGCAGTCAGTGGCTGTGCACTGACAACTTATAACAACGAACCTTTTCCAAACCCAAAGTTTATTTTCTTGGCTATACGATCGAGACGAGAAGTTGTGTCGCAAATCGATTTATTTGTTTGTGTATTGAATGTGTTGCTTTAATTGTGTCATAATGATTCATCAGCACAGAATCGCACAGCGAAATATTGCTCTTCGAAATATAAATTATTTGCTGTTTCAATGTTTCAACTTATTGTCAAATGTGAGTGTTGAAAGTGGGCGCACTGATAGGAGAAAAGAGAGTTTGGAGTTTGCAGTTTTCATGGCAGGTTTTCAATTTAATCAACAACAAAAAAGGACATTTTCTTTTGCACCGTTTCTGTATGACCATTGTAATGTCAATGAAATTGCGAGGCACTGTTTTGCTTTTGTTTCTATTTGCTTTTTAACGCTGGAGTGACGGTTAACAGTATACCAAATAGGCAGCATAGGTTAGCTGTGTTCTCACCATCTGTGTAAAAAAAATTGAAAGCAAATAGAATTATGAAACCTTTTAAAAGCAGTATCGTCAGACATCCTCGAATGCAAAATAAATATGTGAATATTGCAAATAAGTGATATTGAAATGTTGTAAAATGCACTTTTTAGTTCCATGTTTTAGATATCTATTTTGCAGAAAATGTTCTGTGAGGCATTTAATTTAAAACTGCGGTGACCACGTGTATCAGATACTGTAAAGTTGTACTTTTCTGTTTAGGTATAAAGCATGCATTTGTTGTTGTTTTGTTTTGTTTGTTTGTTTTATTATTTTTCTCTCTCCCAAGCATGCGTGCTTTTGAAAAGTGTGATATAGTCTGCATTGAATTAAAAAAAGAATACTGGTCATCAAAATATTTTCTCATTAAAAGTGAAGTAAACAATCAACGGTTTTGGAGCCTTTAATTATAAGTAGCACCAACAGCAGTTTATCATGATCATTATTATTATCAGGCTATTCTTATTATTATTCGGTAGCCTATATCATTCAGAAAATGAAACAATTGTATAGCTAGTTTATATATATATTTTGGAGAGCGATCTCCAGTTTGTCACTGACAGGAAATACAGTTGTCATCCTTCACACGTCAACAAGCCGTTCTGTTTTAACGGCTGTGCAGAGCTCCGCTGCGTGGACTAAACACCGGGAACAACATGCAGCGCGCGGTTGATTAGGATGCATGGAGCTACTACGCCACGGTCACAGCGCAGACAACCGAGCTCATTCATCAAGCCGTGGCCTCTGTACAATTAATGCCAACAATAAACATTTAGAGAAGCAACACAGGCCTATGTTTAAATTAATTATAATGTTATTAGGGATGGGGCTGAAACTTAAAAATGTTATAGGCTAATTAAAGATTATTGCTATGTTGAAAGTAACCCGACCCCCCCCCCCACACACACACACACACACACACACACACACACACACACACTTGAAGATCTATTGGTTGCATTACTTTTTATTTATATATATTTTTCCTAATCAGGTGAGCTTGCATCACAAGTTCAGAGGTTAAGTGGATCGTCTTAGCCTCCGATAGAATTCTTTTGTATAGGCTAATTTGAAAACATGTTAAGGCCACATTAAAAAACAAGACGCAGTAATTACAAATATAGCGCGTTATCTACTTCCCCTGTGCTAGAAAGCAAATGTCTCGGGGTATTAAACCAATACATTCGAATTCCGTCACTTTATGCAATTGAGTAGATCAAATAAAGGGTCTCCGGTCACTTCATTCTCTCTCCTTCACTTGAATTGAAAGTGCAAAGAAGTGCAAACTTAGACTGGGCCACCAATGTAGATTTAGCCCTTTTTCAACGAGACAAAAAGACTGATTTTTTCACAAACACATTGCTGACTGGGGAACTAGGAAACGAGCTCCGAGACCCCTTTGGAATTTAAATCTACCCCTCCCCCCGGACTGTTTGTACAACAGTGTTAGTTCCCCCCCCCTTCACGTTGTGCATTTGTATGGACAACATTAATGTTGACTCTGTTGCTTAAACGTGTTGAGGTTGCAGCAACACCATATTTTCAAACATAATAATTTTAAGTCTAACATTATGCCTCAACTTTTAATTTTAAATACGATATTATTTTATTTGATGACCATTAGCGTTACTCCTTTTCCACGAGCGCATTGTTTTTAAATGAACCAGCTGTATTGCGGTAACAAAAAAAACATGCAACATGCATGGTAAGTGCAATGCACTAAATATTGAACCTCCAGGTTATACCATGCAATGTACATGTATACAATCCAGTGTAAATTGTGCCTTTTTAGGGGAAGTTATTGGTTTAGACTCGGTTGAGACTGCGTTATGTAATGTTGACATTCAATCAAAACCTATAGAGAACTTTTTGATCCAGACTGATAAAATATCCAAGTCCTACGTTATGCAAATAGCTAACTGAACCATCTCACTGACAGAAAGGGTGTAATGTAAGATGTTTCAGGTGATATAACCAGTTCAAAAGTAGGTGAAGCTCATAAATATCACTGTAATTGAATGGTCGTATTTCTACTTTCACAGGCTAATATTTATGTTGGATTTAAAGGGGCACTTCACAAAAAACAATGCTGATTTAGTTTGCACATAATCTCACACACACACACACACACACACATCCCAAAACTCAGTTGTGCATGCATTCATTTAGTTTGGCAGTTGCATGAATGGACTGCATTAATATAGCACTTTTATCCAAAGCGCTTTACAAGGCGTGTATCGCCCTACCTCCTGAGCCACTGCCCCAGTTATTGAGAGTAAATTAGTTTGAATATGGCCACCAGTGATCATCTGGGACATTGAATCCTTGTGTTGTATTAATAACAGCTCAATGAAATGATATAGCAGTACCTATAATTTTTACCACAGCATACAGTACTGCACATATACTTTTAACCACTATGAACTTAAATGATTTCTACACTGTAGAAAACATAATCATAAATTGACACAACTTACCACGAGTTGTCTGGTCTCAACATAAACCAAGAGGTGTCTGGTCTCAACTTAAACCATGAGGTGTCTGGTCTCAACTTAAACCACAAAGTGTCTGCAGTCTCAACTTAAACCACAAAGTGTCTGGTCTCAATTTAAACCACAAGTTGTCTGTTCTCAACATAAACTGGTCTCAACTTAAACCACAAATTGTCTGGTCTCAATTTAAACCATGTTGGTCTCAACTTAAACCACAACGTGTCTGGTCTCAACTTAAACCACAAATTGTTGGTCTCAACTTAAACCACAAAGTGTCTGGTCTCAATTTAAACCATGTTGGTCTCAACTTAAACCACAACGTGTCTGGTCTCAACTTAAACCACAACGTGTCTGGTCTCAACTTAAACCACAAATTGTCTGGTCTCAATTTAAACCATGTTGGTCTCAACTTAAACCACAACGTGTCTGGTCTCAACTTAAACCACAACGTGTCTGGTCTCAACTTAAACCACAAATTGTTGGTCTCAACTTAAACCACAAAGTGTCTGGTCTCAATTTAAACCATGTTGGTCTCAACTTAAACCACAAATTGTCTGGTCTCAACCTAAACCACAAGTTGTCTCAACTTAAACCACAAGTTGTCTCAACTTAAACCACACGTTGTCTCAACTTAAACCACAAAGTGTCTGGTCTCAACTTAAACCACAAATTGTCTGGTCTCAACCTAAACCACAAGTTGTCTCAACTTAAACCACAAGTTGTCTCAACTTAAACCACACGTTGTCTCAACTTAAACCACACGTTGTCTCAACTTAAACCATATATACTTTCTCAATTTAAACCACATGTTGTCTCAACTTAGACCACAAATTGTTTCAACTTAAACCATCCACTTTCTCAACTTAAACCACAAGTTGTCTCAACTTTTTTCTCAACTTAAACCACAAGTTGTCTCAACTTTTTTCTCAACTTAAACCACAAGTTGTCTCAACTTTTTTCTCAACTTAAACCACAAGTTGTCTCAATTTAAACCACGAGTTGTCTCAACTTGTATTTTCAAATAACCCTTTTACATCTTTTAGCGTCTCTTAGTTGAATCAAGAGAGAGAGTGACTATAACATTTCAAGTTTACAACATCACTCAGTTGATTCAACAACAACAACAACAACAACAACAACAACAACAACAACAACAACAACCAAAAGCCTATGCATAAAAAGTCAAGTAACCTATTTGTATTATTCTTTAAAAAAAATATATATAAATCAACTAAATTGACAATATTCACACAGTGGACATTTTGCTCTTATGTCATGCTCAGGTTGGGATTCCTGGAATCCCAACCTGAGCATGACATAAGAGCAAAATATGGCCAGTTAAAGCAACCAAATAGGAAGTATATCAACTTGATATTATCTCCACTAAAAAAGCCAAAGCAAAAGGCTAGTTGAAAATATAAATTGTGATAACTTTTCATATATTTTACAGTGTATATCATATTAATAGGTTTCCTATATCTTTGTAAGTCGGTTTAATTTGTCATAAGATTACAGACGATCAAGTTCCAGAGGTACCTTGAACACACTTGAATATCCCAGGCTGTTTATTCCCTAAAGCCGTTCAGCTCAGCCGTGTAATCCAAAGACCCGGCCGTCCTTGTTCTTTCAACTTTCTTCTTAGACAAAGAAGAAGGTCATCTCAGGCAGGGGGATGAAATATAGACCACATGCAAAACCACAATCGTGTAGTTTAATTAAAATAATTCATTAAAGTGGAGGCCCATGGTAATTAGCATGCATAATTTACGATTCGCTTAATGTATGCAGGCAGTGGCCTTCATAATAAACTCAACTTAACCTCAAGTAGGAAGCTGAAATGGACAGGCTGCTGTTATTTACTGTGTGTTTATTGTTTGGGCGTTTGTCAAGGGGGGGAAGCGAGTGTTTCATAAAACCTCACCTGGCTCTCGCCGCACGGAGAATGACTTATTTGTTTATGAGTTTATCTTGTGGATTTATGCCCCCCTCTTAATATATTGTCAGATTTGTTGTGGAAAGAGGGGATATTGGAGGCTGCTATTGCTCCTCAGAGTTCTGTAGCAGCTTGTTGGTCTGCAGAGTTGAAATCAGGTTGCTTGGACTCCGGTTCTTCTGCTGACAGAATGAGGCCGTGGACAGGTGTGTACCGAGAGTGTCTCGTCTTCTCACACAGTGGGCTGTCAAGTCAACGCTGACTTTAGCAGCGAAAATTAATCCATAGACAAAATGTGTATTTCTGTATACTTTGCAAATGTGCCACGCCTTTGACAGTTTTGGACATCCTCTTTCCTGCAAGTACCTGTAGTTTTGATAAAACCACAAGATAAAACAAATATTTTTAGACGTCACGGGAGACCAGTAAACAGTTTTCTTCATGGTAAATAGAACAAAGTGAATGACTGCTGGTTGAGAAGGGAGCCGCTGAATTTACAAGTTCTTATTGTCTCCACCGGGGAGGGTTATGTGTGGTTGTGTGTGTCTGTCTGAATGTAATAATAAAATAATAATTCATTTATTTTATAAAGCGCTTCTCAATAACCCGAAGTCGCTGACAGTAGGCAGAAAGAAAAACAAAGAAACAAAGAACCACAGGGAAAACAGGGAACAATATGAATGCACAGGAACATAGAGCAGGAGCATAGAGCCACAGTAACAGATAACAAAAATACAGGAGCCAGTAGGGGAGGGGAGGCAGAGAGAATGTGTTTCTATCTTGCTCTAATCTCACCAACTACAAGGCTGTGGCGGATGAAATTTGGCACATTGGCTGACAGCAGGTCAGGGATGAGAATTCTGGAATAGTTAGCAAATGGGTCAATGACAAGTATTATAATTGAATTAATATCCATCATTGTCCATTGACATAGATTACACCTTTTGAACACAAGAGGGTGATACTACACAGGTTCACTGCTCAGAGCCTCCAGGAACCAGCTCTCTGGCGCCTGTTTACAACATGGAAATGCCATAGGAAACCTATTGTTGTTGTTACGGGCGGCTACGTGGCGTAGTGGGCAAGGCGCTCGCCACGAAATGATGGAGACGCTAGGCTCGTCAGTTCGAGCCCAGCGCTCCACATTTGCTTTCAGTTTAGCTGGTCGTCCGTACTAATACACATTGGCCGTATTAGGGGGTGGGAAACTGATGGGTGGGGATCGGGCGTTGTGGACAGCGACTCCTACAGGTCGGTTGGTGCGCCTGCGCAGTAGAATCAGGAAGTGTCAGGGGCAGCATGAGCCTCCCACGCGTTACTCCTCGCCACTGAGAGATCGAGCTGCGCAGGTGAAAAGATGCGACTGCTGTTACCTCAAGTACCGGAGGGGACTTGTGCTATGTATGACTTAGTCCACATTGCAGCCGGCTTGTGGGAGGCAAGAAACAGCGTCCGTGACAGGGGAGGGTTGAATTGGATGATACGAAATTGGGATGGAGAAAATATAGAAAATGGGAGAAAAAGTGGATAAAAAAAAAGGAAACCTATTGTTGTTGATATACTTATGCATTAAAAACATTTACAATTTCCATGATTGTCCGTTGAAATAAACCTGCCTCTTTCATATCTCGTGAAGCATGTGTCATAGATAGGGCTGTCGCGGTAACCGCATCACCGCAATCCGTGGTGTGTCAAGGCACCCGCGGATGGAGAACAGACAACCGCGGCAACCGTGGTAAAAAAGGGGCGTCATCATTTTGAACTCGGTTCATTTAATGACGTCCGTTTTCCAGTAGCATGAGCTAACTTCACGTTTCCATACATTTTACAACTCACAAATCAGGATTTATTTTCATATCCCGGACTCGAGCCCCCAATGTATACCTTTTCCTGTATTAATCTGAACCGTAGTAGAGTACATGGGAGCGTTCTCCCTCCGGGCCGAAGTGCCGGTCATGTAACTTGCTCAATGTTGACTAACGTTACACGCAAATTAAGTGCTGCCTCTCTCTACCGACCCCGCTACACTCTGACTAACCCCTATGCTCACTTCGTTAACGTTATCATAGCTATATGATCTGTAATGTCAACTGGATAACGTTAGCTTTGTTTGCAAACGTTAGCGTTCGCTATAACGTTAGCTATTAGGCTAGCTATCTATAACGTTAGCTATTAGGCTAGCTATCTATAACGTTAGCTATTGGCTAGTTTCCCCCAATGATTGATGACACAAGTTGTGATATTTAACTAGCTATGTATGTGTATTCAAATTCACTAACGTTAAAATAGTGTGATAATAACGTTAAATGTTCGCTCAAATAATGTTAGTTTTAAGTTGGAGAAGGGATGTGTGACTGCTTGCTGCTTGCGTAGACCTACAGTATATATCCCAGAACGCATCACTCTTAAAGGAGCAGGCAACACCCTACTACTTTTATCACATTTCAGAACGTTGAGGGACAAATGGATAGATTATCAAACATGTTTAAAATAGTTTCGGGACTCCTACAACCTTAGAATTTTTGTCTAATCACGATCGCGGGTAAACTCGCATGTCTTAATAATAAAAATATATATACAGGTATATTTTTTAAAAATGAAAAAAAAAATAATAGAAGTGCGGTACCACCGCATCCCGCGGTGATTAGCCACACACACAACCGCAGTGAGAAAATGTCATACCGCGACAGCCCTAGTCATAGAGACGTATGAGAAGTGTCAATGAACTCAGTACAGACTATACTTTCATTGGTCTAGGTCAGGGGTTCTCAACCTTTCTGCTGCCAAGGCACCCCTGTGTTCAATAAAATATTCCAGGGCACCCCTACATACGATAAAGACTTTTCCGGTCCTGTCTTTTTCGCTACAATGATGACAAAAGTGCTTGCTTTCAAAATAATGTTTATTTAAGAAACCGGGAAACACATTTGTGTGTATATGCAGGCTATATAATGCATTATTAACAGGTGTTTCAGGTCTAAATGGCTTAGTACTGTTGACATTACACTGCTTGTAGTAGTAAATCAAATAGCATATTTCTTTAAATAAAGTTACAGATAATTACAGATAATAAAATTATCACTAAAGTGCTATCTGTTGCAGCTGCACTCTTTTCCATAAAAATAGCATATTTGGATAAGTGTGACCATTTCTCAAAAACTGAAAATCATGTATTTTTTTTTAAATACAGAAAAGGATCACTAAAGTGCTATCTGTTGCAGCTGCACTGTTCTCCATAAAAATAGCATATTTGGATAAGTGTGACCATTTCACAGAAAAGGATCACCAAG